>NC_052955.1:250345-317845 GCF_013358895.1 Oreochromis aureus | reverse complement strand
TATGTTGTACTCGTCAATCTCTAGCTGTGAGAGCAGTCCTTCTTTCGAATGTTGGAACACTGAGCTACTAGTTGTTTCGCCGTCACTGTGGATGTTGGGTATCAAGAATCCATAGGTCCTCATCCTATTCATGTAACCCTTCCGCCAGGGTTACTTGCGTAGTAGCATTCCAACAACGCCCTGTTTTCGCCTCTTGCCCACCGATGCCTTCTTGTTCCAGTAGCCCACTTGTCGCCAGGGTGCCCTGGTTCCTCAACACCTGACGCGGACCTTGTTGATCCGGGCGACGTCCGAGCCGGCATGCCTTCATATTTATCTGTCTCGCTCATGTTCTGCGGTAGGCTCACTTTAGCATAGGGGGCTCTAGCCTTAGGACCCTTACTGGATACAGACGCCCAGGCAGGAATCGAACTTGCGATCTTCTGCTCCAAAGGCGTGTAGTTCAACCACTACGCTATCCAGCTATGTGTGTGTGTATATATATATATATATATATATATATATATATATATATATATATATATATATATATATATATATATATATATATATATATATATATATATATATATATATATATACATATATATATATATATATATATATATATATATATATATATATATATATATATATATATATATATATATATATATATATATATATATATATATATATATATATATATATATATATATATATATATATATGTACATATATATATATGTATGTGTGTATATATGTATGTGTGTATATATATGTATGTGTGTGTGTGTATATATATATATATATATATATATATATATATATATATATATATAGAGAGAGAGAGGAAGAAAGTAAATAATACCCTCACGGAGAATCGATATCTCTATGAGCACACCGTCAGGCTGAGCTAAAGGATCCCGCTCTATCCCGCAATATCCGCTGAATTCTGAGAACTCTCCTTATCAATCTTGCACCTTCCTTGCTCGCAGACAAACGGACAGGACATGGCTGCGACAGACTTCCCAAATCCACCTTCGCTTTTATAGTCGTGGTCTCTCATCTTGATTGCATGAAGTAATTTACTATTACTACTCTAAAATATGAATTACATCTGACATGATCTACTACATGTAATAGAATGATTAATAGTACATTTCCTTTTTTTCGGAAATGACCTGTATGTATCTGTATGCAATCAATAAAAGAATCAAATGCTGCATTATCTTTAGTTACATTGATAATATTTATTTATGGAAAAACAGTGTATAAATATCGCCTTGCTTTCATATAACTGCAGCGGACATACCTGAGTGGTCGCGATCTAATCCTGTTTACATAAAGTAAACCTGCTCCCCAGCAGGTTTACACTTTACGGATCTGTTGCTATGACAGCAAGTCCCAGATGAGCTTCGAGAACCGAACGATCCAAGATCACGCGAAATCGCCAACATTCAAACCGCTAACTTATTTAGCGAGGTACGAAGAACGGGCCCCAGGACTCTGCAGTTTATTTACACCTACAGGCCAGTGGACACTTTTTCAATGATGAGGATGTACACATCCTGGACAGGGAAGAACGCTGGTTTGAGCGCGGAGTCAAGGAGGCCATTTACGTGAAGAGGAAAGACCATCTCTGAATCGAGGAGGGGCCTAAGGGTACATCTGTCACCATCATACAATGCTGTGATTGCAGCCATTCCCCAACTCTCTGTGAATGGGACTCATGCCCATTGATCAGTGTTCTTTGATCAGTGGGTTTTGGTCAGTGATTGTTGATCAATGGTCATGGAATTTGCATAATTATGATTATGAACTGACCTCACAGCCCATTGTTCCTTCAGTGGGCTGGTTTCAGTCATTATGCAAATGTGCTGTTTATAAGGTTTGGGGAAACCTGCAGTCATTGAGACTGAAGAAGTCACTTGATGAGTGACAAAACGTTTCTCCCACAAAACCCTACGTCCAGATGAACAGATTCAACTTTTGGAGATTTACTTTCCTGGATGATTGAGAATGCATCAAGATATACAACTTATACATGATCACACACTTGATTTTTCCATAACCAGTTTTTAACCTTTGCCTTAAACAAATTGAATGTAGAGCATTCTCTAATGGGTTGAGGAAGACTGTTCCACAGATGGCCGCCCTGACAGAAAGGACGTTCTGCCCAAATGCTGTCCGTCTGTGGGGTATAAACAAGTCTCCTTGGATTGTAGCTCGAGTGGTCCTGTCTGAGCTTTCTTTATGCCTAATGAACTGCTTTAGTGGTGGTGGAACAAGGGAGTGTAAGACTTTATATATTAAACACACTTTTTTAAGTTTCACTAAGTTATTGAAGTTCAGTAATTTATGTTTTTTTTTTTTTGTTTTGTTTTTTTTAACACATGACAGTGGTGGTGGGAAGTCGGTTTTTTGTCAAGTAGTTTTTTAAACTTCTTTTATAAATGTTTTCAATAGTTTTAAGTGTTGTTGGACAAGCAAGTGACCAGGACGTCAAACAATAGTCCATATGAGAGATGATCATTGAGTAAAAATAAGTTTTTGCAACATTCACATTTGCAACATTAAATTATTATGTATATGACTAAAATTTCGATTATTAAATTTAAGTACCTGGGACACTTTATTTATGTGACTCTTGAAGGATAATGTTGGGTCTAGAATGACCCCAAGATATTTAAATTCTGGAGCTAATTCAAGCTCTACTACATCCAGGAATATGTTTGACTGCTTCAAGTTTAAGGGGTGTTTTGAAAAATACAGACAGTTTTTGAGGTGTTCAACATTAGGCATGAGTCCTCCAGCCAGCTATGCATTAATGCTAAAGCACCTGTAAGATCTTTTGCCACCTGCTGGACACTATTTGTTTATGATATATAACTGCATCATCCACATACATTTGAGCAACTATATTTGGACAGACTTCAGGTGTTATTGATAAAAGAGAGAACAATAAGGGCCCAAGAACAGATCCTTGAGGAACCCCTGTATCAGTCTAAATATGGAGATTTAACCCCATCCAACACCACACACTGTTTCCTGTGTGAGAGATATGAGGCAAACCACTAAAGAGCCTGACTGGAGATATTAAACTGAGTCAATCTGGACAACAATATCTGATGGTTTACAGAGTCGAAAGCCTTCTTCAGATCTAAAAATACAGCTCCAATACAGGGACTCTTGTCCAGCAAGCTCTTCAAGTTCTCCACTAACATACACAGGGCAGTATCTGTGGAGTGATGTGCCTGAAAGCCAAACTGCAATGGATGTAATGAGGGTTGGGTGTTTTCTAGGTGAGCAGTGAGGAGTTTAACCACCCACTTCTCAGCTATTTTAGATACGACCTGGAGTATGCTTATGGGGCGATAATTAGCCATGTCAGTCTTCAATCTGTTGGAACAATGGAGTGTTCGAAAGACATATTCAAAACACGAGTGGTTGGACGTACAAGCAAATCCATATGTTCCTTTAGGAAATTTGTGTTAATACCATATACATCAAGTGGTTTTGATTGTTTTAAACCTGTAATTAGTTTAGCAACTTCAGTGTCTGAAATATGAGTGATGGTGAACAAATTTTGACCAACATCATTCACATTATCAGAGCACACGACTGAGTCAAAGCGCTGACTGATCTCCTTAACAGATGAAATAAAGAAAGTGTTTAAGTTACTGGCAATAGATAGAGGCTCTCTAACAATAGAGTTATTTACATAAAGTTCAATTGTATTTTTACTTTTGTTTGAATGACGGCCAAGTAATTTAAGTGTTGCCAGATAATTTTACCATTACCTTTGGCTCTTTCAATTATATTTATAAAAAAAATTTGCTTTGGCCTGTCTCAAACTTCTTGTTACTTTGTTCCGCATTGAAGTAAATCTCTGTCTATCCAGAGTTAGACCTGTTTTCAGGAACTGTTTTAGTAATTGATCTCTTGTTTTCATTAAATTCTTGCACTCTTTGTTTAACCAGGGCAAATTAGATGTTGTCTTTATTTTTTGTCGACCTCTAATGGAGTATGTTGATATAACATCCTTGACAATGTCAGTGAAGTGACTGCTGCAGAATTGTGGATCATCACTACACAATAAAGGCTCCCAGTTAACTGATGCTAATGCTTCTGCTACATTTTGTCGCTGACTTCTTGGTATATATTCATAAAAGGATCTCCTACTAGATGAACTTTGAAAGTGATTCTTAACCCGTGATTTTATAAGTTTTCTAGAAAATAATATAAAATTGTGGTCTGAAATACCAGTGATAAAATAATAAGATTTAATAATTCGCTCGGGCTTATTACTGAAAACCAGATCTATTTTAGTTTTAGAGTGTCTCGTTATTCTTGTAGGTTGTTCAATGTGTTGAATAAAGTTCAAAGTCTCCATTATGTCCTTGAGTGTTTTTCTGTCCTTTTCACAGCCCCAGTTGACATTAAAATCTCCCATTACAATTATTTCATTAGACTTATTATTTATAGTATGATATTTAAGTAATATCTGTAGTTGTTCATAAAAATATTCTTTGCGGAAGGAGGGCGATATAAACAGATCAACGTAAATGACATTTCTGGGGAAAGAGTGATTTTAACAGAAATATGTTCTATTTCAACATCTATTGGTGAACTAAGTAAAGAGCAATCCAGGTGTTTTTTTTACATACACAAGTATTCCTCCTCCTCTTGTTCCAATTCTATCCCTTCTGAATACTGTGTACTCTGGAAAGACAACTGCAGACTCAGGAGAAGAACTTGTGAGCCAAGATTCAGAGATACCCAAAATAGAAATATTGGAATTGCTTAGAATATGTTCCAGTTGCTCATGCTTTGGTAACATACTGCGAATGTTAATGTGTCCACATAGAAGCCCCTTTGGTTTATTTTTGGTGTCCCAGATTACTTTAGCATGATTAAATGTCTTGCAGATCTTTGTTCCTCTGTAACTTTTAATAGCAGGATTTCTTGTCCTTTTGTTGACAATGCGATGAGCATTTAATGATGAGAAACCCTTTACCGGAGACTGTAATTTGGGTACAGCAGGCGGGGGCCCAGGCAGCCGAGGCGGGGGCGTAAACACTATTAGCTGCAGATGTAGCCTTACTAACTGGGACGGTGGTTGGAGCACAGTTAGTTGAGGTGGAAAGCAATGCAGAGATAGCTGTGCCCATAGGCTAACTAGGCTAATTAGTTGTAGCCAGTCCAAATGACTGATGTTTGAATTGGGTCCAGGATTTAGTTCTATATCACCAGCCAAAAGTAGCATCAGAACACATTTACAAGTGAATCAGAGAAAGTGGTGCTGATAAAGGTGTAGAAATGGGCCCGTGGCCATAAGCAGTTTTATGCAGCTGACATAGACTTTTTTTGGTTCACAATAACTCAGATTTACTAATATAGTACAGTAGTATGAACAAAATGTGCTTCAACTAGTTGTTTTGTACAGGCTAAGAATGTTTCCACGCCATACCCTCCCCCACCTCGGCCAGTCCGACCACCCTCCCTCCCGCCTCCCCAGCCTACACCCCCTCAGACACAGTGCCAGGCCCACCACAAAGACTGCTACAACCTGGCCTGAAAATGATCTCTCCAAACTGCAGGACTGCTTCACACAGACAGACTGGGACATATTTCAACACCAAGACCTAGAAACTTTCACAGAATCAGTGGTGGACTATATCAAGTTCTGTATTGGAAATGTGACGCTGCTTTCAGGTCAGGTGACAGAGCTCTGTACAAGGCTGCTCGAGCTGACCTGAAAAGAGGAATTAAAAAAGCCAAGTCAGACCACAAAAGAAACATCGAGTCCCACCTGTCCAGCAACAACACACGGGAGGTGTGGCAGTGAATGCAAGACATCATCAACCACAGAGGCAGCACTGTGAAAACAGAAAACCTGAGTGTGCAGCTGGCAGAGGAAATAAACAGCTTCTTCGCCCGCTTTGAAACACCACAACAGCAACACTCATCTGCTTCAGCCCTGCTTCCATCCTCATCCTCACCTGGTTCCTGCACCGCTCCACTCACTGTAATGGAGCACGATGTCAGACATGTGCTCCTAGCAGTGAACCCCAGGTAGGCGGCTGGTCCAGACGGAGTACCTGGCAAGGTACTAAGAGCATGCACACACCAGCTCACCCTCATCTTCACCAGACTCTTCAACCTCTCACTGGATCAGGCAGCCATCCCATCCTGTCTAAAATCAGCCACAATCATCCCAGTGCCAAACAAGTCTCCCATCACCAGCCTGAACGACACGCCTGTGGCCCTCACACCGTAATCATGAAATGCTTTGAGAGACTAGTCCTTCAGCACATCAAGGATGACCTCCCCAGAATTCGACCCCACCAGTTTGCATATCGCACAAACAGATCCACAGAAGACGCCATCGCCACAGCCCTCCACGCTGTGCTGAGTCACCTAGAGCAGCGGCAGAGCTACGTCCGAATGCTCTTCGTGGACTACAGCTCAGCCTTTAATACAATCATCCCGGACATCCTCATCACCAAACTGGTCACTCTTGGCCTCCCTCCTCTCACATGTGCCTGGATAAAGGACTTTTCACAAACCGGCCCCAGACTGTAAGACTCCGCCCTCATCTCTCCTCCACTTGCACGCTGAGCACCGGATCCCCACAGGGCTGCGTGCTGAGCCCCCTCCTGTATTCTCTCTACACCCATGACTGCAGTTCGACCCACAACAACACTCTCATCATCAAGTTTGCTGAAGACACCACGTTACTCGGACTCATCTTAAAGGGAGACGAGGCAGCCTACAGAGAGGAAGTCCTGAAGCTGGCAGCATGGTGTTCAGAAAACAACCCGGCACTGAACACTAAGAAAACCAAAGAGCTCATTGTTGACTTCAGGAGACACAACACTGACTTAGCCCCCCTTTACATCAATGGGGAGTGTGTGGAGAGGGTCCACACCTTCCGGTTCCTTGGTGTCCTCATCTCTGCTGACATCTCCTGGACAGACAACATCTCAGCGGTCGTCAAGAAGGCCCAACAGTGGCTGCACTTCCCGAGAGTCCTCAGGAAGTACAAGCTGAACTCCAACCTGCTGTTGACCTTCTACCGCTCGTCCATTGAGAGCCTGCTAACCTACTGCATCACAGTATGGTACAGCAGCTGCACTAAGGCGGATAGAGCAAGGCTTCAGAGTGTGGTCAAGACAGCACAGAAGATCATCGGCTGCCCTCTCCCCTCCCTGATGGACATTTATTCCTCCCGCTGCCTCAGCAGAGCAGCAAACATCATCAAGGACAGCTCCCACCCTGGTTTTAACATGTTCAGCCTGCTTCCCTCAGGGAGGCGCTCCAGGTGCATCAGCACAAAGACCCACAGACTCAAGAACAGTTTCTTTCCAAAGGCCATGACCGCCCTGAACTCAAACATGCACCAATAACACCCCATTTTCCCTGTTCCTCCATAAATCACCACTGTGCAATACTAAATTCTATGTGCAATCATAGGGAACTGTATATACAAAACGCAATTTATTTACATATTTACTTTTTTCTTTTCTTTTACACCTGATTGTAAATTTGTACATTTTATTTGCACTGAGTATGAGATGATCTGTATCTCATTGTACAAACCGTACAGTGACAATAAAGGCATTCTGTTCTATAATCACCTTTTAAGTGTGGTTACTGGTTTCATAGTATTTTTCGTAGTCAACAATGGGTATTCTCTTGCTGTTTATTTAAACACAACAGTGAAACAAAGTAACATTTGAATGTTCTCTGTAGGTCTCATCCTCCTCTTCTACCTCATCTTTTATGGTTTCCTGGGGAATGTTTTCTCTTACCATGTGGGTGATGTTGCAGACACTCGATTTAAAATGTGTTCCCGACATCAGGATCGAGTGGCCAGTCCAGGTGCTTTCATTTCCTTTTTTCACCCTGCTGCCACTCATCCTTACTTATGGCCTTTTGTTTCTTTTTTCTTTTTTTTCCTTTTTTAATTTCAGTAATGATTTTGATTTTGTTGCAGGTTTGGTGATTCGTCCTCATGCAGTTGAAATTACCTTCAACCGCAGTGACCCAGAAAACTACAAACATTACATCCGACAGTTGCACGACCTCCTGCAAAGTGAGTACAACATGTAAACCGCCACGGCAAAGGCTCCAAACTCATTTCTGGGATTTCCGCATTTGTCAAAACTTGATCTGATCTTTGTCTGGGTTGCATTTGCAGACAGCTTCAACCCCGCTGAACTAATATCATACGGCTTAAAAACGCCTTTGTTAAACACACCAAGGAATAGCTTACAGTCTGAAGGTAGAACATCAGTGAACCTCTGTGCTAACATTATGCCCAATATGTAGCTGAAATAAGGGTGAATTATAGAAGTGTTCCTGCAAATGACTTGGCTTATTCCAGGAAGAAAAGGACCAAGATGTGTTCAGACACGAGCTTAATATTCTCAGACTTAGAATTTAGGTCTAAAAAGCAAAATGTTTTTTTTTTTACACACATTTCAATGTTTGTGTTTCCTGTAGCACATTTAATATGTCAGTGAATATGAATGGTAGATTTAATAGAATTCATATCACTCTCAATATGGCTTGAAGAAAATGGCTGCCACTGCATTGAAGTGATAACCTGTAAACTGTATGTGTGACATTATGATTGTGTCTGAGTCACCTCAAAGCACTGATCCTCACTGCAGCCAAAATACAAACGACTGTGTGCTTGGACGCATGGGTTTGTCTGTTTGTCCATCATGTACTGTTGTGTGCAGAGCTTCATGAAACAGAGGTGGATATCATATTTATGAGTGGGATATCATTCAGTCTGGATCACCTTCCCTCTCATTGCACCACTTGGTCAAATGTATCCGGTCTAATGTCACAGCGTCCTCCCTGTAGAACATTGGTGGAGCGGGGAGCATGGCTTACTGGGCTTAAGCCCGTGTCATTTTTGTCAGAAGCCCGGGGTCTTTTGGAGTGTGATTTGTTTCATAGTTAGATGCCTGACTGACAACTGTATAAAACAAAAACTACACACAATATTCGAAGCACATAGCGCACAGTTGTAAATTCCCCCTAATTTTGGTATGATCTGAGCTGAGACACTGGGTGACTGAACACAGCACTTACGCCTGTGAGCGAGGGGGGAGAAGCTGCTGCCTGCGAGTTTGCTGAAGGAGAAGTGCAGACAGGCAAACAGAGGAGAGCTGAAGTTTGACCAGGTACCAAAGCAAATCATTCGTACTGTACAAATATGTAAATATGACGGTGTATCACAAAAGATTGATATCAAACTGATCACTTGACCCATATTACGTTACTTGCTCTTCGAGTGAATCAACAAATGGCAAAATGAAAAGCCGAACAACAACAATGCTGTTTTTTACAGTCTTAGCTCTCATGTGTGTTTATTTCATATTTTCAGTTGTTACCCTACACGGCTAAATAAAGTACTCTAAATCAGTTTCAGTTATCAAGACTCAAGAAGTTTATTGTGATTTCGTATGGTGTTACCCAGCATGAAACGAAATACTGTTTCGTTATGTACTGATGAACACAACAGTGGACACAAGGGGCTTCTTTCAAAGAAAAAAACTCGAGTAAATGTTATTTTATATATTATGCTTTGAATGTTGTTCAATGTATTTCTATGCAAAACAAGAGGAATTTCAATACACAGCAGTATATTCACAGTTGAAACCAGATATTTACATACACTTTAGGGAAAAAATATAAAAACATTTACTTTACTGCTAAACATCAAATTAGAGTAAACTTTTTTTTTTGTTTAGATAAATGAATATTGAAATATCTTTTGAATTAGTTAAATGTCAGAATAAAGAGAGAGTGTCACAGTATACGGCAGCACACTGTGTGAATTTGCGAAGGGGACCCAAAACGCAGACACCAAGGAACATGAACAAAACTTGAATGTTAACAGAAAGCGAGCCGTTTATTAAGGCTGGTAAAAACTATACAAAACAAAAGACAGAGATAAGCTAAAAGATAACTTAAACTGGGGAAACTAAAGATAAACATAAAAAACCAAAACATGAAACTTGACGTGGATACAAAGATACCTGAAACCTGGAGCATGGAACATGAAAACATGGCACAAAGGACAACAGACGACCTGACAATGAAGGAACAGATCGGACGTAACAAAACAAAGGAAGCAAAGCAGACTACACTGACATAAGACATAGACCTTCAAAATAAAACAGGAAACATCCATGGAACACAGACAAACATTTAGTCTGATTTGATGTTTTACAATTAAAGTGTTTGTGTTTTTATCTGAAGAGTATGTAAATATCTGGTTTCAACTGTATATTTGATGATGTTGGTGTTTGGCTTGATTGTCAGCACAAAGAGGGAGCGAGAGGAACAGAGAAGGAACAAGAGCCAGGTGAGACAGACATGTTAGTCAAACGGTTGTTTGCCATAACTCATTAGAACATGTATCTAGTACCTACTACAACTAAAAAGTTAGTTGAGCCAGATTTTCAAACCAAGGAATTTATCTGGGCCAGAAATTTTTTTTTGCAGCCAGTAAGCAGCAGGTCATGATAAAATTCAAACCCACACAAGTGTATTGGAAAACAAGTAATATTTATTCTTTTTTTCCTTTCAAAATAAAATTTATATTTTGGTCACCCAGCCACATTTTAAAGGACAATGGTCACATCTGTCGTTTCTGCTTTTTTTTTGCCTGCTTTTGCAGAGGAAAATTGTGATCTCCTCTTTGAGATCACAGAAATGCTCCAGTGCCCTGCCCAGCCACCTGACATCATTGTGCAATAGCAGGTCATGGTGCTCAGCAGACTTTTCTGAGAGCAGCTTGCTGAATAAGCGGTGCTGGAGGCTTGATGTTGAGCAAATAAAATTAATTGCAGCCATGACGCTGTCCATTGTCGTTTTGAGCTTCGCACTTAGTTTTGTGCATAACACTGTCGGATGAACAATGCAGTGTGAGGTTCTCAACTGAGGTGCAACAGCCAACCACCGCGCTGCCAAACAACTCACTTTTCCTGCCATGGATGGAGCCCCATCCGTCACAAGTATACAGACACGCTTCATATCCAGACCACTTTTCTCAAAAAAAGCTGAAATCTTAAACATTATTTCGCCAGCTGTCCGTCCGTCTAACGGTAGTAAGCTGAGCAATCTGCCATCAATAAAGGACATATGCACAACTGTGCATAATCAGTTCTGTCTTCAGAACCCATCTCCTGCTATAGACATTACATCAGTTTTCTTCAGGTCATCTAACAGCGTTTCAAACTCGTCCGACGCCAGAACTTCAACTCTACGAATATTTGAACTGTCTGATGTTTTTAATAGCAGATGTTACACTCACTTTAATTTTTTCGTCATTTATCACCGCATCCACCACGGCCAGCATGCAGCATTTCACTGTTTCAAATCTGTGAAAGGCCTTTTCTTCTTCGCCAAGATCCAGCAAACACGAAGGGAAGCTGCTGCAGCTCTCTCTTGGGCTGTACAGGACCCTCACCATGGTAGTACAACTCTGGTTGTAAGATGCAATTAAACTCGCAGTTAAACTGTACTTTTGCAGCCCTGTCCTGAGATCGCTTCTGGAAAGTTTGTGTAGGAAGTCTGGTGTTTGTCATTGTGGTGCCTTCTTAAGTACCGCAACACACTCACTGAAAATTAAACACATATGTTTGGCATTTGGATTTGGCGGTAAAATAAGTATTTGTCAGTCCAGGCAAGGTTAAACCAACGGGGTTTTTTTTTTTTTTGGTTTTTTTTTTGTCAGTTTTATGCTTTTGGATTGAGAAAGACATGCTGTTGTCGCATCATACATTGCGATGATAGTTTAATATGTTTACATCACGGTGCATTGTGGGTTAAATATTGCCAGGCTACTAGGAGTGTTGCATTCACAGTTTACAATACGCTGAAGGAATTTCAATTTTTATTTGTTATTTAATTAATTCATTTTTGCATCTTCTCTGCATTTCTGCCAGGACCACAGGCAGGGCCACTCGCAGGTTGCTTCTGGCCACATGTGGGCCCAAGGGCCATCATTTGAATAGGCTTGACCTAGTGTATCTTTTTAAAAGTGTCTGGCTCTGCCTCTGCTGTAGATCCTGGTGAGGTGGATCAGTCACTCCACTCATGATGTATTCTGAGCTCTCCTCTTTGTTTAGGTGTTCAGTTCCGATTGCATATGTCAGAGCAAGGATTTGAGTATGATGATGTACATTTTAACGGAAGCCAATTAAGCCCAACAATACTATAATAATTTTACCTGAACTGAGCACTGACTCTGGTAAAAACTGAGAAACTATTTACAGCGCAGGAAGATCAGAAGTGATGCCACTTTCCTTAGCAGCAGATGTCTGTCCACCAGACTGCATTAAACAATCCTGAAAAGTTGTGTTAATGGATGTAAACCACAGAAGAAACATTGCTTTTCACATAAACACTGCACCACATCTGAGGTTGGAAAACTGCATGCTCACAGCCAACGTGCCATCCATCTGTGAAACACAGTGCAGGCAGTATCATGGACTGATAAAGCTCTGTGGCTGTCTGAATTACATGTGCGCCGGTGATTCAAAACTGTATGAAACATGTTCAAAGACAAATGAATTCCACCAGGACTGATGAAGAAGCTCATGTCAGAGTCCTGAGCTACACTGGCAGAAGGCTGACTGATAAATCAAAGAAATATTGATAAAGAGAAATGGTTTGTAGGAGCAAGGCTCCAAAAGCCTGATCAGCACAGAAAAGTGAACATGCATAATACTTTTCATCAGAGGCATCATTAAAGAGGTCCATTTAGCGGAAATTTCCTGAAACAAAGATCTGGAATATAAAGTTTGACATGAGTTATGATTCACTGTAATATATGATGAAGTAGACTAACAGGTGTGTATCAGCATTTGCAAGTATTCAACAACTGGTCAGGAAAGAAGACTAGTCTGTTTCCTGTATGCACACACAGACTAATGTGAAGACAAAAAGCTGCACAGATTAAAATAACCCTACTGTAAATATGAGAGACATTGTGCAGAGTAAAATAGAAACTGGGTCCAGATCCAGACTGTCTATCGGTCTAGTTAGAGCAGGTGTCCAACTCCAGACCTGAGCGCCGGTGTCCTGCAGGTTTTAGATGTCCTTGATCCAACACAGCTGATTTAAATGGCTTCCTCAACATGTCTTGTAGTTCTCCAGGTAATGAACTAATCATTTGATTCAGGTGTGTTGACCCAGGGTGAGATCTAAAACCTGCAGGACACCAGCCCTCGAGGCCTGGAGTTGGACACGCCTGATCTAGAGTTGACTTTACTGTGCGTTGTCTAATGCAGGTAGTGTCGACTTTGCCCCTGCTCAGGCATACAAGCCTCATTTTTTTTTGTCTTTCTTCCTCTTCAGGTTATAATGACAGTATTCAGGAGCGTAATGAGTTGTGTATGGTGGGCGAATACACTACGCAGGACAATGAGCCGGTAAAGAAGGTTTGTCAGTTTAAACGAAGTACACTGCGTCAGTGTTCTGGTTTGCCTGACCCCAGCTTTGGGTTCAAGGAGGGGAAACCCTGCATCATAATCAAGATGAACCGGGTCAGTGAAGCACTTGTTGATTTTACAAGCCAGAAATGACTTGTGTGGATGCTAATTAACAACCCGTCTGCAGGTCATCGGCCTGAAACCAGAAGGAGATCCCTACATCAACTGCACTGCCAAGGTAACCCACAACATGCAGATATCCCACGGTGCACCTGTGAAGCAGAGGAAACGTAAAAGGAAAATTCACCACATTTTTAGAAGTGCAGATTACAAGGTTTCAGTCATTAATGAAATTACTTTTTCGAACTATTAAATTGAAAAACTGTATATGTGCCTCACTCTCTCGTAGAGAGCCACTTCCTTGCAGATGCAGTACTTTCCGTCTGAGGGTCGTCTGGATAAGATGTTTTTTCCGTACTACGGGAAGAAGTCTCATGTGAGTAAATACTGCATGTTGAGTACTTATTCAGAAGTATTTTTATGTAGCAAAAAAATCTGATTGATTTCTACTTTTCTATTTATGCAGGAAAGTGTCAGAGCAACTTTAACACTAATGGTTTTCCTCTCGCTTTGACAGTGTAAAGTTTACTTAACATACAAGGAATGAATACAAGAATATATATGTCAGATTGTTTATTAATATGTTGATATCCTAAAGCCCATCTTATCAAGACACACAAATAAGTCATCACTTAGGTTTGTGCTAGAATAGTATTTGATACAGGTTGCTAAGCTTTATTTAAATATTTACCTTTAAATTTATTTGTAAAGCACCAAACCACAACAACCATAAGGAGTCTCGGGTGCTCAGGATTCCCATGATGCATAGAGTTTTCCTTCTTCAGTCACATTGTGTTTATACACCACTCTGCATTTAATTTCATTAATATCTGTCTCTCTTCCACAGCATGTCTTTATCCTGTCTTCCTTCTCTCACCCCAACCAATCACAGCAGATGGCCCCGCCTCCCTGAGCCTGGTTCTGCCGAAGGTTTCTTCCTGTTAAAGGGAGTTTTCCTTCCCACTGTCACCAAAGTGCTTGCTCATAGGAGGTCATATGATTGTTGGGTTTTCTCTGTATCTGTTATTATAGGGTCTACCTTACAATATAAAGCACCTTGAGGCGACTGTTGTTGTGATTTGGCGCTATATAAATAAAACTGAATTTAATTAAACTGAACACAATTTATTGTATACAGAATTAAGGCAGGACTCCCAAAGAAAAGATCACCAATCTTTCCATGGCACAAAGGACTATGAAACATGTGAGCATTAGCAACATTGCAAAGGCACAAAGCAACCAATAAAAACGCATTACAGTGAATAAGAAAAATGAGAGCATCCGGGCCAGGAGATGGCAGAGACACTGAGATGAGACAGGAGCACTGACTGAGTTAAGAGAGAAGGAGAGGCTAGAAGCTGATACAAAAGGTGAGAGAGCAGAGAGTCTGCAATAGGGCTGAGAGTTGGCAAAGGACAGAAGAGAAAAGAGTGGGAACCTGCATTAAGGCTGCAGGTCTCTGATGGCCACCAGAGAGTGGATAGAGGGCCTGCGACAGGAGAGAGAAGAGAGCCTGCTTTGGGGCTGGGAGTTAACAAGGGCAGGAGAGGGGAGAGACCCTGAATTAAGGGTCAAGGCTGGTATAGGCCAGGAGAGTGTAGAAAGCTTGCAATCAGCCTGAGAGTTGTCAGAGGAGAGAGAGAAGCGAGACCTTGATACCACAACCAGTATTATGACTTGCCAGGAGTTTTAGACTTAAAAACAGGAAAGCAGAACCACACGTTAAGAAAAGATGGTGCTAAATGTGTGCAAAACTGAAGACAGCAGAATGAAGACACAGAAATGGACATACCATTCAAATTAATGAGCAGTTATGACAAATAACTTCTGAGACGATCTTTATCTAATGCAACCAAGTGGAAGTTCCACTTGTGAGCCAAGATTGGATAATCCACAACAGAAAATGCTCATGTCTTGTGGAGTGACATAAATGCCTAGCAGGGGAGACAGTCCATGTTTACTGAATGAGGTGCACAAGATGTTTTGCAGCCCTGAATTATTTAGGATGCCTGAAATGCCAAGAAAGTACATACACAGTTGTACAAATTGATTTGTCAATTCTCAGAAGAAATGCCTATGAGAGGCATTAGGGATTCCAATTTACACTGAAAAAGCCTGAAGTCCTTTAATGGTCCACCATATACAAGCATAGGTGAGCCCATAAAGGGCAGGAAGTAAACATTCCTTACCAAATAAGGAAACCAGAACCTTACATGGAATGTGCCTGCAGTTTTAAGGCAAGGTTTACAAATTTTAAGTACAATAATGACAACTTTTATCACAATCACTCTAACAGAACCCAAAACTGAGCTGAAGGGAGGAATAAAATCTCACGGAGTTAAAATGCATTTCATGAGAAAATTAAATTTTTTTAGGGACTTGCTGCAAGAGCTGCAAGCTTACATTGAGGAGGCTGCGGAGGGGTAAGAGGGGTAAATGCAATCATTTTGTTAGAATGGCTGCAGTTGATCTCTAGATCAACATAAATGACCAGGCTATTGGATTGATGGGGGAGATGGATAAGACTGGGAATTTCAGCTCGGTGACAGGGACTGGCCGGTTGAAGGGAGCATTGAACTGAAACTGAAGGGATTGATGGCAGAAAATATTTCAACCATAGTTAAGGTGATCACTAAAAAGCCAATTTCAGAACCAGTTTGTTTGTGTGAGAGAAAAAACTGGAGCTTGCTGATTCTTGTATTGTTGTGCGCACACTAAAGAGGTAGTGAAAGCCCAGGGAGGGAGAGATTTTGCGTGCGTTGCTTAAACAAGCACCTGTGATCGCATGGCACTGAGGCTCGATTGGAGCTGCAGACTGTGAGAATTTACCGAGAGGAGGATCAGTTAAAGCCAGACATAATGCAGAATCTCTGACTCTTAATATTGTACAGGAGAACGTCGAGGATGGGGATTGATAGGTTTGTAGCTTGAACCTATTCACTGGAACGTTGAAGACAATGTAATTACACAGCAAGCAAGACACGGTAGGCAAAGTTCTTTATGTTTTACGTGCACGGAGAGAACTGAACAAACGCCGTTCCTTCGCTTGACCCCAGTTGCTCTCGTCCCGCTCTCCCGTAACACTGCTCTTTTATTGTGGTTACATGAATATGCATAGGTTCATTAACATATGACATCTTACATAGGTATACATGTGAACAAAGAATACCGTGTGTGTGTGTGTGTGTGTGTGTGTGTGAATGAGGTGCACAAGATGTTTTGCAGTGTGTGTGTGTGTGTGTGTGTGTGTATCTGTGTGTGGGGGGTCAAACTGTGACCCCAGGAAGACTCCCCAGAGCCGTCCATCTAAATAAAGGCACTTAGACTAAAACAGTTTATCCTACCATAAAACAATAAGACAAGGTACGACCTCTCCCATGCTCCTAAAATGTGGGTGTGAAAGTCAGAGAGCTCTGGAATGCACACAAAGCCTTTTACAGCCTACTAAAGATCACACATCCTATCACTACACAATCAATTATACACCTCTAAGCATATATGGGTAGATATTTCTAAGCATAAATGACAATCACAATACAAAACCTAACATTGATCATGATGGGATAACCGATGGCAGTAAGAAGGAAAACCTCCCTTTTAACAGGAAAAGACCTCTGGCAGACCCAGGCTCAGGGATGGGCAGCCATCTGCCGCAACTGGTTGGGGTGGTGGGAGGAAGACATGACAAAAGTCATAACTTAATAATAACCAATGATTAAATGCAGAGTGGTATATAAACACACAGTGAGTGAAGAAACGATACATCATGGGAAGCCCCTAGCAGCCTAGGCCTATGGCAGCAGACAAAGAGGGGTCTGAACCCTGAAGGCTCTGGCTCCCATTGTACTTTACTTGTGGTTCCCAGAGTGATAGCAAAGTGCTCTATTTGGGTGATGTGCTACTGTGAAGTCTTTAAGATAAGATCAGGCCTGATTATTCACGACCGAGCATATGAGAAGAAGTTTAAATACAATTCTGGATTTAATAGGGAGCCAATGAAGAGAGGCCAATAGATATGAAATATTAAACTGCTGCAGCACAGTAGCTTTCATACCTAAAGCATGCTCTAATCATTGTAAGAATGTAAAATACTATGGTAAACTGTATCGAATGCTGCACTGAGCTCTAGCAGGACAAGCACACAGTTGACTCCACTGCCGGAGGCAAAAACATCATTTGTAACAGTGACTATACTGTTTCTGTACTGAAAGTTCTGAACCATGATAGAAACTCAAAGAAAGGGTTTCTGATCAGTTAGCTGTTTCACAAATACTCTTTCAAGAATTTTTGAGATAAAATAAAGGTTGGAGATTGGCCTAGGAGAGCTGGGTGAAGTGATAGCTTGTTAATTAGTGGGTTAATTACTGCCAGCTTTTAGGCCTGTAGTATGTAGCCCATTAATAGAGATGAGTTGATCATATTTAAGATTGAAGGATTAACTAATGGTAGGAGTTCTTGTGTGCAGCCTAAAAAACATGTTGATGGTTTGGAAGAAGTAATTACAGAAATTCATTCAGAAAGTTCTGGGTTATCTTATCTTATGGTTTGGGAGCGAATAGTAAATAACATAATTTGGTCTTGTCCTTAATTTATGCAGTAGATGATAAAGTCTTTGTAGATTATCTGCAACCTAACCCTCCCGAACTTTCTTTGATTTCGGATTTACTAAGTTCATGGTTTTCTCAGCAGAGGTGGCAGGCGTGCATAGTGTTGTTCATGTTCAGTTTTCCAGCTTTATGCCAAAGACTGAAGTTATCCTTTAGGGCAGTTTTCATGGAAGACTGTGTTTGTAAGTTGAAGGTGTTTTTTAGCTGAATAATTCTGTCCCATACAGTTCACCATTGGAGCTCAGACTTCTTGGATTGGTTCACCAGTACAATTAACTACACAACAGCCCAACAGCCATATTTTTAGTTGGATAACTTCAATAAAATTGCTGGCAAAGGCTGCAGAAGACTTCAGTTAGATGAGGTGAAGCCAAGAAGACGGCTATGAGCTACAGCTAACAACCTCTCTCTCTGTTCACAGCCTGACTACGTGCAACCGCTTGTTGCAGTCAAGTTATTGTTCACAAAAGAAGACTATAACATCGAGCAGACGGTGGAGTGTAAAGTTGAGGGTTCTAACCTCCGCAATGATGATGAGCGAGACAAATTTCTGGGTCGCGTCACTTTTCGGGTCAAAGTGTCAGAGTAACCAGACATACCAATTGCCATGGACACCACAAACTGGGTTTACACTGGCAACTGGGCTCCAGTTCTGGATACTTTTTTAACATGGACCTGATCTTATCTCTGTCTGTTCAGACTCTAAAGAAGTGACCAAATCTGGAGAAGTGGGAGATTTCACTGGTTTTAGATTTAGATTTTACCGCCTATATCTTTCAGACCTCCTGGTTCAGACATAGTTAACCCCAACAGATGTTTTATTTGGTCCAGATCTGCATTTTATTAAAGAGAAAACCAGAGTAACTGACTGTAGTAGAGTCTGTTCTGACAGCTGGAGCAGATCAGGTCTGCTGTGGGGCGCATGTGAGCCAGCGGCACAATGATGTGTTGTTTTTAAATTTATGTATGTTAGTGATGTAATAAAACAGTAATATTATACCTGCCATGTCTGACAGGGGAGTGCAACACACTGAAATGTAGTTTACATGTGGCCTGGTGGTGGGCAATCAGATTACCTACCATCCAACCAGATAATGCAACAGGAACTGCCTTTGAAATATTCATTGTACTGCAGTGAAGAACTGTGACTGTCATTAATTACATCAAATAATGTTAGATCCCATTTTTCTGCTTTGTGTTCTGATGCAGTCTACAAAGAGCCCATTTAGTTTCTGTTACCTACTGTATTGAAATTGGCTGCCGCTTATCTAAAGGGTTCACAGAAGTTCATTCCCAGCAAATTGGACTGAGTGCCCAAAAGACCAAATTTTGTTATGATAAAAAAAAATACAGCATTAAATTTGACTGAAATAAAACTTTTCTTCTTCAGTTTTTCACAGTAAACATAAATAGAAATAAAACTGCCTGTCCTGCTGTCATAAACATGGCCAGAAGATGTCACTGTTTTGTCATAAATCATGTTTGCAGATTCTTTTTCAGTATAATTTATTAGATATTTGTAAAAAGTTTTGCAGTGTTTATTAAGTATAGAATTTTTTTTTTAAATGTGAATAATGTGTAACTGTAATAATTAGTGTTTTGTGACTATAGAAAAGATGAAACCAGCAGAGCTTTTCACCTTCATTACAGGTCATTGCTGTTTAAACATGGTGTTGAGATTATGTGTGTGTATATGTATATATATATATATATATATATATATATATATATATATATATATATATATATATATATATATATATATATATATATATATATGTGTGTGTGTGTGTGTGTGTGTGTGTATATGTATATTTTTTAAGGTTTTTTAATATTCTGAACAAAAGGCACCAATTGAACATCGATAAACCATGTTTGTTGCTGAATGATCAAAAACAGGAAACCTAATGACACATACACTGCTGGAAATAAAACGAAGCTCTAACACTTGTCAGTGATTTAGTCTCTTACTAGTATTATTATTATTATTATTATTATTATTATTTTAGCTTTTATCAGACGTCCCTCACTTTTTCATATCACTGGGCTTTTAGATGTATTGAAGATTTACTGTCAAAAAAAGCTTGTGGTCAAAAAACAAAAAAGTTAATTAAAACTAACTTGAAACTAAACTGAAAAAAGCTGACTGAAAAATACAGCCATTTGAGTATTCAGGGTTAACTATTTTGGTAACATGGCAAGTAACCAGAAAGAATAGAACTTTGTGAGATATGCAGATTAAAAACCCAAGCACAGGAAAATAAAATCATGGATTTGCTAAACTGTTCTACAGAGAGCAGTACATTAATATTTTCCATTCATACAATGCAGAATTAAAGGAATATGCGGTCTCTAAAAATTCATGCTGGATATCTATAGTAATATGGACTAGGTAATGAGTTAGGAACAGAAGGATGCACATTGTATGATGAAAATGTATCTACCTACAAATGGCTGAATTTAAAGAAGCCTGAAAGTCAGTGTGGAAAAAAAGTATGCATAAAGCTATTCCAGTTGCCAAAATTTCATTGCAGCAACTAGTGATGGTAAATTTGATTCTTTTTACTGAATTGAATTTGAATGAGTCACTCACTAAAATTAATCGAGTTTTTTGAGTCATTTGAGTCACTGGCTGTGTCCCAATTCAGGGTCTGCACGCCTGAAGTACACGCACTACGCGTACTATGTATGGTGCGTACTATAAGTACGAGAAGTGCGGAAGTGAGAGGCTTGTGAAATGGGACGGTCTAGCCTTCGTCGCGCTGTTCAGGTTGCCTAGCAACCATGATACTAACCGCGAGAAACGTTTCATACAGCTTTGTGTGACAGAAATGAAGGAGAAAAAATGTTTTGTTGGTCATTCATTTTTGTCATGACATCACTTTGATTAGTTGAGTATCTGAGGCTGAGACCACAGGACTGTAAAACATGATAGTTGGGCTTCATTTTTGTACTGAAGTCATTTCAAGATTAGTTAGTAAATAACAATTAGCTCATGTTGTTCATGAGACTAAAATCATCTCACTGTGGTAATGTTAATATAATATGGACAATATTATATGTATTGTCAGATTATTATGATATATATATATTATAATAATCAGCAGTGAGCTTGAACTCTGGGTCAAAGATTCAAGTTGCAGTTATTTATATTTCCTATCACCTTAAATCTTCAGTCAAAGACAAGTATCTCTGACAGTGTATATACAGATGTATGTTGGCATTATTACATTTGGCTCAATGCTTACATATATGTGTAAAAAGAAAATGTACGAGCTGTGATAACTGTTTCTGATAGAATGAAGATCAGACTGATATATGAAATATTCCTTTATTGGGTGAGAAAATCAGACCATGTCATAACTGCTTTAAGTCATACAGAATAGATATCAGAGCCTTAAACAGGCTGACTTCTGCTAAATGGGTCAAACTGGGCAGAAAGTCTACAAACACATAACATCCTTATAGAATATGATGTAACACTATAGATCAACTTACCTCAGAATATATAAAGCATATAAACAATTACAACAATATGATGCAACAAAAACAGCAGTGCTACTAATCCAAAATACTCAAAGCTTCATAGAACTGAAACAAACATTTATTTTTAGCTCCATTCTGCTGCTGATACATACTTTAGGTTTCTGAATATTAAACTTGTTGCTGCCTTTCATAGTGTGTAACTTGAAGGCCCTGAGTACTTTCTCCCACACTGAAAACACTGGGATGAGAACATTATTTGAACATTACCTAATAAGACTGATTCAGGACAGACAATTAGTTATGTTAAACTTTCCTAGCAGTCCTTCACAAACAGGGAACAGTCTGTCTATTCTCTCCATCTGTCAGCTGCTGCTGGCTCTTCCTCCTCCTCTTCCTCACACACTGCTGAGTTTGTCCTGGTGGATCATGTCGCGAAATCGATCAATGCAGAGCGGTGAAACAAACCACGGAGGCCCCAGAAAAGTGCAATCAAACGGTGAGTTTATTAACACAGGACAAGATATTTCAGCATGAGTCTTCTCTTACAAAAATACACTGGATGCTGGTTTTATAGCACTGAGGATCACACCCCCCACGTGCATCAATTACAGGTCAAAAATACATTGTGTACAGTCATTGTTTACAGACAATGGTACATCTTGTACATTTTTAATGGCTAGACACAGACATATAACTTCTCTTTTCTATAACACCTACCAAATAAGGCAATAAACTTCAAGCCCCCAGGGTCTCTGAGGCTGGTCACTAACTCTGGTCATCAGTCACCAAGTAGACTAAAGTGCAACAGGTTACAAAAAGAAGCAGAAGACACTTGGGCCTTCGCTCAGACCTGTCACTAAATTTATGTGTATTGTAAGTGTAGCAGGTTGAAAAAGCTACATGTTTATTTTTGTAAGAAAACCAATTACCCCCTTATTTTTTGTTTATTATTGTGACTTATTTTGAAATTGTTATGTGTTGCCAGACCATGGTTATATTTCATTATGCCAGTAGATGGTGCTCTTGCACTGCTGTGGAACTACCAGAGAGACTCTAGCTATAGGTTTCTGCGCATGCGCAGCTCAGAAATAAATGAGCTCCCGCCTGAGCAAGACGCTAACCGGTGTCCTCTCTATTAATCCACAGGTACTGACAAACAAACTTTTATGTTACCAAACTGGTTCTAAATGTCATGTAAGTTGAGTAACAACTGTTCGGCTATATTTTGAGATGATTGTGATGATGTTGTTTTGTGGTATTTTGTTGTAATGAGTATTAGTGTATCATCGGCATAATGCTATAATGCGACGTAGCACTATAAGTATATGCCATGACAGTGGCAACCTGCGACCTTAGAAAATGTGTTGTAGTGTTTGTTTTAGTGTTAGCCAAGCAGTACTGAGTACATGTATTAAGGGGAAAGGTTTTCGTTGGTGAAACAACGTTTGCAGTCGTCTGCCGCCATGTTGTGTTGCGTTCAGGGGACGCCATGTTCAAAAGTGATAGCGTATATGGCGCGAATGTGGGGACAGGTTGTGTGAATGTGAGATGGGTTATTTCGGTATGTTGTTATGCTTTAACCGCGAGTGTTTTAAGTTGTGAGTATGTAAAGTCATTTTGAATTAGTTTGTATTTATTTTGCTTTTGAGAGAATGCTTTCTGTAACTTTATTTTTGTTTATCAACTATGTTATTTTATGGGAAGAATGCATGGTCTAGTCTGACTTGTATTGTGTATATGTGGAGAAATAAATGAGCTCCGGCCTGAGCAAGACGCTAACTTCGGTGTCCTCTCTATTAATCCACAGTTTGCTCATACTTGGCTACGCAGTGCTCTCTAGCCTGTGTGCCGCTTGCTGCCGGTCCAGATTCCCCTAGGTCTGGTGCCGGTAACAACTGGGGGCTCGTCCGGGATCGTCTAGTGGTGACGTGTGTGTCAAATGACCAGAACTGGTGTCCAAAGTCTCAGGGAAGGCTGCATTGAGTGCGTCATCCAGGGAGCCCAGGTCACAGTCAAAACGTCAAGATGGCCACTGTTACCCCACGGCGGTTGTTGATAGTAAAGATCCAGAAAAGACTTTGTGATTTGAGTGTGAGCCAGCTGCGCACTGTTGTTACTTCAGTGGAGGATGGCAGCATGACTTGCAATCTTGATGGTTTAAGTGAAGCAGAACTGTATGACCTGATCGTCGAGTACATCAGAGGTGAAAAGTTGAGAGCGTTGGAGGATGAAGGTATGGCCCAGCTCCTGCTCCTCGACGACATCGTGAGTGACCTGCTGTCAACGGACGTCGGAGGGGCTGGCGATCATCTGGCCATGCCGCTTGAGACGGAAGACATTCCTAACCAGCAGCAGGAATGCCCTACTTCACCCCACACTGACCCAACACATCCTGACAGACATCTGGCTATGCCAGCTGACCACATCCCCACTCCACCATTACACCCTAACACAGACTCTCACACACAGCCCATTCTACCGCGGGACAGAGACATCTCCACCTTTCCCTCATCTATGCTAACAGACCCTAATACGCCCACCAAGAACTTCAACATCCCAGCTTCACCATCACCGGCGCCTAGTGTTGCTGGGGTTTCCCCTGGCAGGGTGAGTCGTCCGTCCAGAGGATATGACCAAGTTTTGAGTCTCAGTGATGTGGCAGCTTTGTTTCCATGCAGAGAATTTAAGTTGCATGGTGGACAAATTTCAGATCTTGGCTCTGATATATCCTACAGTAGTCTGTGCAAACAAATTGATGAGGGGTTACAAGAAGGGTTTACTGAGTGTGAAATAATCAGAACCGTGCTAAAGATAATGAAGCCTGGTACTCTCAAGGAAATGTTAACCAACAAAGATGATTTGACAGTTGATGGTTTGAAGAAGCTTCTCCGCTCTCATATTCGAGACAAGAATAGTGCTGAACTCTTTCAAGAACTAAGTAATGCTAAGCAGCAAGACAAAGAGAGTGCACAGCAGTTTCTGTACAGAATTATAGGGTTAAAACAGCGTGTACTATTTGAGTCACGACAGCCTGGTGCAGACTTTAACTATGACAAAAAGCTTGTGCAGGGCACCTTCCTTCACACACTTTATCAAGGGTTCAATGAAAAAACAACTATGTAAGACAAGACCTCAAACCTTTTCTTAATGACTTGCAGGTTAGTGACGACTTTTTGCTTGAACAGATTACGAAGTCCACCAGTGAGGAAGCTGAGAGACTGAGGCGACTGGGTACAGCATCTAAAACTAGACCTGTGACTGTAAGTGCCGCTCAGCTTGCTAACACTGACTTGACTGAGCAAGCAAAGGTTGACACTGAGCTACAGGCTAACCGTGCAGCTATTAGAGAACTGACTGCCCAAGTGTCTTCACTGACCAGACAGCTAACTAAAGTGGTGAGCCAGACTGATAGTGTGACATCTGGAGACTCCTGCTCGCCCCTGAACCACCCTCCAACACCTCCAGCTGAGAACCGGGGCAGATGTGGTGATTGTGTACAGCAAGGCAAAGTGAGCTGCCCCCACTGCTTTGCGTGTGGCCAGGCAGGACATCGGGCTATTGGCTGCCTACGGCGGAATGTGTCGGGAAACGGGGTGAGGTCACAGGAGAGGGGCTGCCAGTGACCGAACAAGCCGAGGAGTCCCCAGCACACGCCAGTTTGGCTAAGACCTCAAGCGTGGTGAGACCAAATGCACCCAGTCATGCACCACCAATGAAACCCACTGCACAGCTTATTGGGAACAGATGTATGGTCTCATGTGCCATCAATGGAGTACCACTTAAGATGCTGCTTGATTCAGGGGCCCAAGTGACTATGGTATCAAGAGCGTGGATAGAGAAAACATCCCCACATTAAGATCAAGTCACTCGAGTCCCTTCTTTCAGACCAGCCTCTGGAAATAGCGGCAGCTAATGGTACAGACGTTCCATTTGATGGTTGGGTAGACACGGAACTTCAAATTCAGAGTGTGAACTATGGGCATGTCGCCATACAAGTGCCAGTGCGTATCAGTCAGCACAACCTTAACTGTCCTATTTTAGGCAGCAATGTAATAGCTGAAATCCTAAAAACCAACAAAGAACGGAGAGGTGGGGCTGACCTTTCTGTGCTCCTCAAAGAAGCTTTAAGTGTCAGCAGCAGTGCAGTAGATGCTCTAGTGTCAGCACTTCAGATGCCCACCCCTGATGAAATAGATCATGAGTGTAGTGTGAGAACAGGAAAAAAAGGTGTAATGATTCCTGCAGGACAGATTTGTGAAGTAAAGTGTAGAGTCAGAGAATGGCCAAGAGGTGGCCCACGACTCTTCCAACCAAATCTAGAGAACAACTGCCCTGAGGGTTTGGAGTTGTTCCCCGCTTTGGTAGATGTCCCCAGTGGGTTGACAAAAATTGTTAAGATTCCCATTCAGAATCCTACCAAACATGACATTTTTCTCTCCAAAAGAACCGTCTTAGGTACATTGGAAGAGGTGACTGAAGTAAAACCTGTCAAATGTCCCTCTGCTGACTCAGGGTCATCAGCCCATACAAGTGTAAATGTGTGTTCAGTTCAGTTAGGTAAAGAAAAGCACCAGACAGACGTCAATGAAGGTCAGAGGTGGCATCCACCTGTTGATTTGTCCTACCTGACAGAGGATGAACAAAAGGTAGTTAGAGATATGTTGTATGAACAGTCGGATGTTTTTGCCCAAAGTGACTCTGACATTGGCTGCATCCCAAGCTTGCAGTTGAAAATTAATCTGAAAGATGATACACCTGTCCAGACATCCTACAATTCGGTCCCCAAACCTTTGTATAAAGAGGTAAAAGAATATGTTCAGAATTTGCTGGACAACGGCTGGATCAAAAGTCCACATCACCCTACTCATCTCCGGTGGTGTGTGTCCGAAAGAAAGACAAAGCTTACGCTTGTGTATTGACTTTCGGAGCCTTAACCAGTAAAACCATTGCTGACCGCCACCCACTACCACGCATCCAAGACCTGCTGGATAATTTGGGGGCTATTCATGGTTTTCAATACTCGACCAGGGTAGTGCGTACCACCAGGGCTTTGTTGATGAAAGCTCAAGACACCTGACTGCATTCAGCACGCCTTGGGGGTTGTAATGAGTGGATCCGCCTCCCATTTGGCCTTACCAACGCCCCAGCAGCATTTCAGAGATGCATGGAGGGGGTCCTTGATGGTCTGAGGATGAGTGCTGCTCACCATATTTAGATGATGTGCTTTGCTTTTCCAAGACTTTTCATGACCATGTTGATGATCTGAGGCGTGTGCTTTTGCCGCCTGCGAGAGCATGGCGTGAAGCTACGTCCCAAAAAATGTGAACTGTTTAAGCGTCAGGTCAGGTATGTTGGGCGCTTGGTGACCAGTGAAGGTGTCCAGATAGACCCAAAAGATCTCGAAGCAGTGGAACATTTGAGACACAGAGAGCCAAAGAACGTGGAGAGGTCAGAGCCCTCCTAGGGTTTCTAGGTTATTACAGGACGTTCATTCAGGACTTTTCTAGAATAGCGAGACCACTGTTTAAGCTTATTGAGAGTCCCAGTGATCCTAGCCTGCAATGCAGCTCATCTAGAGCCAAAATCAAGTTAAAGTGCACAATTGGTGGTCAGCTTCCATCCAAAACACCAGTGCGATGGACAGCAGAACATCGTACTGTGGTGTCACGTCTGTTGGATATGTTAACCAGTCCACCTGTCCTGGCTTACCCAGACTTCAATTTGCCCTTTGTGCTACACACAGATGCATCAAATGAAGGCCTGGGAGCCGTGCTATATCAGCAACAGGGGGAAAAGCTCTGTGTCATTGCTTACGGTTCCAGAACACTCACGCCTGCTGAGAAAAATTACCATCTCCACTCCGGCAAGCTTGAATTCCTTGCCCTGAAGTGGGCAATTTGTGATAAATTTAGGGATTACCTCTACTATGCACCCACTTTCACAGTGTACATAGTTAATAATCCCCTCACATACATCTTGAGCACAGCAAAGTTAAATGCTGTGGGACATCGGTGGGTGGGCGAATTAGCTGACTTCCATTTCACTGTAAAGTATAGACCAGGCAAGTCCAACACAGACGCTGACACGCTCTCCCGCTATCCATTGCCACTCCAGGAACACCTCATGGAGTATACTGAGACAGTGTCCCCAGAAGTGGTTTCTGCAATCTGGCAAGGAGACAAAGCCATGAGAGACGGTGATGTACCATGGGTGGCTGCACTGCACTGTGTTGATGACACACCCCCTGAAGGTGCTCCTGTCATCACCCCAGAAAACATCAGGGCTGCACAGAGGGAGGACCCCCCTATCTGTGAGGTGATAAACTTGAAAAAGAGTAGATGGAGTCCTAATAGTAAAGATAAGCGACAGTTAGGACAAGAGACACGTAGGCTAGTACATGAATGGAACAGACTCGTACTCGAGAAAGGAATACTGTACAGACAGACTGGACAAAGAAAACAGCTGATTCTACCCAGTAAGCTGAAGCAAACTGTACTGAAACACCTGCATGATGATATGGGACATGTTGGTGCTGACAAAGTCATTCAGTTAGCAAGGGAGAGGTTTTACTGGCCTTTTATGCAGCGTGAAATTGAGGACTATGTCATTCGCCAGTGCCCTTGTATCAAACAGAAACAGCCAAGCTTCCCAGAGAGAGCGCCAATGGGCTCGATAACAACCAGTGCCCCCTTTGAACTCATCTCGGTTGACTATTTACATCTAGAACCAAGTAAAGGCGGCTACGAGTACATTTTGGTTTTGGTAGATCACTTTACCCGTTTTGCCCAAGCTTACCCAACTAAGAATAAATCTGGCAAAACAGCAGCTGAGAAAATCTTTCTTGACTTTATCCCACGCTTCGGGTACCCTGAAAAGCTGAATCATGACCAAGGTCGGGAGTTTGAGAACAACCTCTTCCAAAGACTCAAACAGCTGGCAGGAATAGGCCACTCTCGAACAACCCCCTACCACCCACAGGGAAATCCTGTTGAACGTCTAAACAGAACACTTCTACAAATGCTACGGACTCTTCATGAGGAGAAAAAGGCAGAATGGAAGGATCATTTGCCCCATATAGTCCATGCATATAACTGCACAAGACATGAGGCAACGGGCTATTCACCTTTCTTCCTCCTTTATGGAAGAGCCCCACGCTTGCCTGTTGATCTGCTTTTTGATTTAAAACCTGAAAAGGAGTCACAGTCCAGACAGGAGTATGCACAAAAGTGGGCTGCATGCATGCAGGAAGCCTATAAAATCGCGTCAGAAAACAGTGCAAAGTCCTCTGCAAAAGGGAAGAAGCGTTATGATCAGCACATCAAAGGCATCGCACTACAACCAGGAGATCGAGTGCTTGTCAGAAACCTCTCTGAGCGAGGTGGTCCAGGCAAACTCCGTGCCTACTGGGAAAAGAAAATTCACAGAGTTGTTGAGAAGACTGGAGATGGACCTGTCGGGTACAATCAGAAACAGGAGACAAAACCCCCCGTGTCCTGCATAGAAACCTTTTGCTGCTTGTGACTGATTTGCCGGTAGAGCAAGGTCAGCAGGGACGTCAGAAAAGACAAACACAAAGACTGGGAGAGACAAATCGCATTGAAACAGTGGAACAGGAGTCTGATCATTCGGATGAAGAGGAAGGGTACACATACAGCCTGAGACCTATACCTGTGTATCAGTGGAGGAGAGTTAACCCCAAAAGGCCTCAGCTGAGACCACACAGTGAACTGAGAGCTGTAGCTCCTGAGTTTCAGCCAATGAGACACGAAATGGAATCAGTGGAAGTACAGCAGGGAAGTGCAGTCCCACCATCTGTATCTCCAGAACCAGCAGATTTCCCGATGCCTGTTGTTTCATTACCAACGGGGGAAACTCAGGAGGAACCTGCAGCCGAGGATGTTACGGAGGACACAGGGTCGGAGAGCCGTGTGAATGACAGGGACCCTGCCCCAGAGACACCAGAATGGGATGTGCCACCAATACGGAGGTCGACCAGAGCTGTGAAACCGAGAGAGGTTTTTACATATAGCCAAATGGGACAGCCTTCATATCAGCTCTGGAGACCTGGAGCAAACATGATGCTTGCATGTGTTCCCTGCCACATGCCACTTTACCCAGCTGTTCCTGACTGTTATTACCCCACACCAGTATGGACATGTTAGACTGGTGATCAAAAGACCTTTTTACATTACTACTGTAATGTAAAAAGCCTGCAGACCAGGACCACCCGACACAGGAACAGTTTCTTTCCCCTCGCCATCTCCCTCCTAAACAGTTGACCTGTCACACTGCTCCCCACTGCCAGACTGCAACTGCACCTTATGTACATTCTGTAGTATTCATTCCACCTCATTTCATTTCTGTATTTTATGTACATAAGTTTAGTTATTTATAGTTGGTTTACACAGCTTTGTGTATGTATGTGTATGCATGTGTAATGTATATATAGACGTGTGTGTGTGTGTGTGTGTGTGTGTGTGTGTGTGTTTTAAATTGCTGTGCTTGATAGCCTCCATCTACCGGAACCAAATTCCTTGTATTTGTCTGCACATATACTTGGCCAATAAACACGATTCTGATTCTGATTCTGATTCTGAACTGTAACAGTTTTGACTATTAGACTTTAAAGACTTTGGGCAAACGCCATGAAGTGTGTTAGTTTGGTTCCAGATGTCCGGAGACATCTCTTAAAGCAGGGGAGAGTGTAGCAGGTTGAAAAAGCTACATGTTTATTTTTGTAAGAAAACCAATTACCCCCTTATTTTTTGTTTATTATTGTGACTTATTTTGAAATTGTTATGTGTTGCCAGACCATGGTTATATTTCATTATGCCAGTAGATGGTGCTCTTGCACTGCTGTGGAACTACCAGAGAGACTCTAGCTATAGGCTCTGCGCATGCGCAGCTCAGAAATAAATGAGCTCCGGCCTGAGCAAGACGCTAACTTCGGTGTCCTCTCTATTAATCCACAGGTACTGACAAACAAACTTTTATGTTACCAAACTGGTTCTAAATGTCATGTAAGTTGAGTAACAACTGTTCGGCTATATTTTGAGATGATTGTGATGATGTTGTTTTGTGGTATTTTGTTGTAATGAGTATTAGTGTATCATCGGCATAATGCTATAATGCGACGTAGCACTATAAGTATATGCCATGACAGTGGCAACCTGCGACCTTAGAAAATGTGTTGTAGTGTTTGTTTTAGTGTTAGCCAAGCAGTACTGAGTACATGTATTAAGGGGAAAGGTTTTCGTTGGTGAAACAACGTTTGCAGTAAATCTGCCGCCATGTTGTGTTGCGTTCAGGGACGCCATGTTCAAAAGTGATAGCGCGATATGGCGCGAATGTGGGGACAGGTTGTGTGAATGTGAGATGGGTTATTTCGGTATGTTGTTATGCTTTAACCATGAAAGTGTTTTAAGTTGTGAGTATGTAAAGTCATTTTGAATTAGTTTGTATTTATTTTGCTTTTGAGAGAATGCTTTCTGTAACTTTATTTTTGTTTATCAACTATGTTATTTTATGGGAAGAATGCATGGTCTAGTCTGACTTGTATTGTGTATATGTGGAGAAATAAATGAGCTCCGGCCTGAGCAAGACGCTAACTTCGTGTCCTCTCTATTAATCCACAGTTTGCTCATACTTGGCTACGCAGTGCTCTCTAGCCTGTGTGCCGCTTGCTGCCGGTCCAGATTCCCCTAGGTCTGGTGCCGGTAACATAAGCATGCATGCAGTCAACCTTCTATGTTCTCCAGTGAAACTTAAGACCCTTTTGGATGAAACATCAACTCCAAATCAGCACAGATATGCAACGTGTATAAAATGATCATAACTAAGCCTGTAAATAGAAAAGGTCAATGTGATGACAAACATCTTCAATGCAATATGAACCCTATGAGAAATATTACTAATCAAATAATGCTGTAAAACATGTTATTAATGCAATTATAATAATGCAGGTTATATGGCAGCAATAAAAGAATTTCTGAATCTCCACAATCATCAGGGGTGCAAAGCCTCACAGATGATGTGCAGCAGTGGGTCCCTCAGTCTGTCCTCACTCTGGACACTTGCAGTTGCCACACATGGAAATCAAATGTGTGATAAGCTGCAGGATTCAAACACAAGTGTAACTTATAAATACATGTTCATACTTTTATTCCACAATCAGAGAGACAGAAACAGAGAGAGAGTGCAGGACAGACAGACAGGTGACAGTCTCAGGTGTACACACTGCTACAAAACAGCACAAGAGAAGGAGGATTTAGTGTTTGTGTTATTACGAGTGCTAAACAAGAAGAGTTCCCAGATGGTCCAGTGGACACATGTGTGACTCCTGTGATTAAAGCATCTTTCTTTCAGCTTAACGAGTGAACCGTCAGCTCGTTCAAACACAAGGAGGGATATTAGGCCCCTTATGTCAAACTGAGTGATTTATGGCCCCCAATAAATTATTCATGAGCTCAGGAAGTAAAGGAAGTAATAAAAATATGATATTCATAAAAATATGATATTCATAAAAATATGATATTCATAAAAATTATGATTTTCATAAAAATTATGATATTCATCCAAAATATGCTAGTTCATAGCTCATTGCTTTTTCTTCCCCCCAAAACCAACTAATTGATTATTTAGAAAGATTTTTTTTTATATCAAATAGTATTCTTTTATTTTTAAACCATTAAAAAAAGATTGTACTTTTTTATGCTTAAAAAACGCCCTCTGGTGGTGGGTCAACCCTCTATTCTGACAGTACGCAGTAGGGGCGAATAGCTATCACCTACCAGCTGTAAGGCCGCTATATCTGAATAACAGAATAGATGATAACATCCAGCTTTTACATCTGCAGGATATGGGGCAAATTTGCGCTCAAACCGCTGCCAGACACCTGCTGGTACACCAAGCATATATGCCAGAGGAGGAAAAAACCTGAGCTGATATATCCCCCCAGCTGTGAATTCAAACTTTTTAACAATGGGGTGATATTTAAGATAAATATCCGACTCGAGACGTCTGAGGCAGGCTTCAACCTCTGCTCTCAGCGTGTTAGCATCCTCATAAAAGCCTGCACGTATTTTTGTCTTAACCACGTCATCAGGCCGCTGCTCAGCATTGCCCTTCTTCCTCCATTCAAAATAAGCCTTGTCATTCGGGAGATTAAGCCATGTATAGGGATATGAAATTTCAGTGAGAGCCACCTCCCAGGCCCCATCGAGATTGAGATGGTGAGCCAAATCCACACGGAAATTGGAACTGGTGTTATTTTTAAAAACATTCAGACTTGCATTTGATGGTAGTGTGACGTAAAAACCCTGCGCCCTGAGAGTCATGCTGAACCGTTACCAAGGTTACCCCTGTTGAGAGTGAGGTGCAGAGTTTGTTATGTGAGGTTTTTAAGCTCACTGGCCTTCACCCAGCTATTAAACTTTTCAGGCCAATTCCTCCATTTCACCAGGAAATAAAGCTGTCCCCTCTGTTTACGTTTTGAGAGAATTTTGTCTATGTGATAGAGCTTATCCTTGACAAGAGCGATTTTCTGCAGCTCATGCTCGTAAAAACTACCAATAATTTCTTCCTCATCGTAATCTTTGATTTTATAAACAGGAGGCTCTCTAGGTATGCATTGATCAATAGTAAATATTTCGCTTGTGAATGTTTGCTCATACCGCTTATCAAACACACCTCTAACTTTAGACAGCCTCACATGATCCCCCTTTTTAAATTTCATGGGCTTTTTTCTAACACGAGAAGAAGGGCCATATAGGTTTTGAAATACTAACGCTGCGTTATCTGAATTTACCTGATCGGGGGACATTTTTATGGAACGGTGATAGCTGGTGTTATAGCTGTGCAATAAATCTTGTAACACATCGATATATCTGCGTGTATTTTCAGCAGTGAAATATCTATACATTTTACTTTTAAGAGTTCTATTAAACCTTTCACAGACTGAGGCTTTTAGATCGCTCCCTGTAGCAAAATGATTTATACCATGCTTTTTCATTAAAGATTGAAAACTGGAATTAAAAAATTCCTTACCACCATCTGTTTGTAGCTTTTGAGGGATTTGGCCATCTTTTAAGACAGACTCAAAAGCCTTGGTGACCTGAACGCCTGTTTTGTTTTTCAAGACTCTTGAATAGGCTTTTTTAGAGAAAACATCTATAACTGTAAGTAAATATTGATAGCCATCATTATGCTCAGCTAGCGCCCTCATGTCACAAAGGTCCGCCTGATATTGATTAAGAGGTCTGGGGACAAAGACGCGGTTTCTCGGAAAGCACAGGCGTGCAGCTCGGTGCAAGGTGTTAGCATCCTGTTCTGCGAGGAAGTTTTGAGCTGTTTGTGCGTTAATCTTTGTACCAGTTTCATCCTGCACGCTTTAAATCAATTTTGCACTCCACAAAACTACCGGGTGAGACGGGTCGTAATATGCGCGTTTCAATAGAATCTGTTCTGCCATGTGTGTTCTTTGAAGTTATGTTTAAGTATGGTTTTATTTCATGATCGAACAGTTACTTATCTCATGTAACGAGTTCATGAAAATTTTTATTTCTTGTAATTAAAAACATTACACTTTGATTATAGTAAAAACAAAATTAATGAGTTTGATTCTTGCAATGATTTTCCAAAAAGGTTTTATTTCATGTAACGGTTTTCCAAAAACAATTTATTTGATGTAATGAAAAACAAACAAAACAAACAAACAAAAAACATTACATCTGAAACGAGTAAAAATAAACAAAACAAAACAAAACAAAAAAAAAACTTAACAGAAAGAAAACTTAACAGTAAGAAAAAAATAATAGGAAAGAGAAGAAAAAGAAATACTAGGATAGCCACAGTGAGTAATTGTCATCTAGCACTTGATCAATTATGGTGCGGGTAACTTCAGTGACGCTGGCATCAATTTCTTGCAGTGCAGTCTCTATGTCTCGGGCGTCTCTGAGTTCAAAGAGATACGCTTGGGCCACACCTATGACTTGCTCCGGTGGTGGTGAAAACCCTTCTAACCATAAAATTTGTAATAATATGTTGGTGAAATGTCCATTCCATAATCTTTTGCAGAGTTCATCATAGTACTTGAAAAAGTAATATTTTTCCAGCGGGAAAAGTCAAGAATGGCGTCTCTGTGAGGGGTGGGAGACCGCGCATCCTTGACACACGTCTTGTCGGTGTTTCTGGAGTAGCGACATGATAAGGTACTTGAGAGTTAATTTTATAAGTTCAAAAACAGCGGTGGGGAGTAGAGTCGCAGCCTCATCATTGTGCATGGGCGAAAACTGTCCGCGGTTCTCGCCGGGGTGGGGATCATTGTCGTCAGGCTCTCGGAAAAGCGCCCGGCACACAGGGTCGCCCAAAGCCCACAGCGAGGCCCGGAGACTGAGCTGCTTGCCAGGGTCTGCTCGGTGATTGCCAGCCGAGAGCAGGGTGGCTGGGAGAGTTCCAACCTTGAGGTGATGGAGGCAGGAGTGGCGAATCTGGAAGCATAACAGCCGGAGATGATGACCCCCGGTGGGGACTGGGTGGCGGAGTAGCAAGATCCATGAGGGGGTTCCCGGCTGGGGTAGAAGCAGCTGTTGGCCGAAAGGATGCTGGAGATAGAGCAGAGGGAGTTCCAAAGCTGTGGTGAGTCATGGTTGCTTTTAGACGATGTGGAGGAGACAGCCGTTGTGGTTTTTAAAAGGACTGGGGAGGAGGAGGCGGGGTAAGGGGACCGGATGAGGGGCGGGGTTATGTAGAAGGCTGCGGGTTATTTCCAACCGGGAACAACTCAATTGTGCTTCTACTTAGCTTAAAAAGCTCTAAAATTCTGCCATTCTTTTCACCCACCATCTTCAACCAGTCCTGAGTGGGAATCCGAAGCAATGTGTTGAAAACACCGGAGTGGGTGTTTGTAAGGTCCAGCACAAAATCATCCTTGCCAGCATCATCTGATGTCTGACGACTTGCCTTGCAGACCCACCTGCAAAACGGCGTGCTCTTAGTCTCCCACTGCGCATATGTCACGGTTTTTCTCACCGCGTTTAAAGGCCGGTGTTGTTGGGTGAATGGTGGAAACGCATGGGCCTCTTTGAAAACACGAGGCGTCTGCGTTTCCTGATCCCTTGTTCGCGGTTGCTGCGAGCTCGTTTCCCGCAGGCTCTTCTGGATTTCAGGAGTTGCGATGAGGGTCAAAACAGCCCAGTCAGAGGAACTAAAAGCAATCCGCGGTGTCAGCGGGCCAAAACTTTCACCTGCTTTTAGCTGGTAGAAATAGATTTGGCTCTCCGGGAGGCTGAAAGCATAGCCCCAAAACCCCCCGGTGTTGAGACGGAATCTCTCCTCCAAAGCGATAGCAGATGCAGGTTGGACCCTGCAAAGATGCATTCATCTGAGTTGCGCTGGCGTGGCAGAGGCTCTGTAGCTGGTTACGGGGGTCTGAGAGACCACAGTGAGGTTGGTAGGTCTGGTGGCCATGTTGTTTGTGGAAAAAAAAGGAGAGAGAAAAAACAGTTAAATTTGAGTTGAAATGTTAGATTATTTATCCTGAGTGAGAGCCAGCCAGTGAACCTATCGCTGAGAAGGTAAATCCAAGCTGAGCCCGATTGGCTAGCCGGGGTGTGAATGGAGCCGCCCCTTTGTTATGTGATTGGCAGCGGGGTGAAGTTAGGCGGAGTTGGTCTCCGGCGCAAATTTTCAAACTAGGTAAGCAGCATTCGGGGATGAGCCGGGGAGCGATCAAGAAGGAAAAATTGTGCGCTGGTTGCGGGCCGGTGCGGCTCAGAGCGAAGGGAGAACTTAGAGTTTTGCGCTGAATTTGAGAGGGAGCTAGTAAGGGGGATCATTTGAAGAAAAAAAAGACTAAGGGTTTTTCAGGGTTTACCCTGTTATCGAATATAAGGTTTTGGGTATACGGGGGTTCCCTAGAAGTTATTCTAGGGGTTTTGGAGAAAAACGCGGAGGGTTTTTAAGGAGTATAGCTAAGGATCGGGCGGGAGCCGCGGGGATCGCGAGTGGTTTTTTGCGATTCTGAGTTTGATTTTAAATCTCCTTGTTCGGATTAAACAAATGCATATAAATTGAAATAAAGTTTTCCCCAAAGGCATGCACCCTGTATGTCTAGCCATACTGAACGTTACAAAAGCACAAGTTTAACTAAGCACATTTACACTGGTTTAACACGTTTTCACACACAAGCACGGTACTGCCCGAAAAACACACAGGCGCGCTCACGGGTGCGCCTAGACACAGGCGCTGGGCGCAAGACGCTGGTGCGGCTCACGCGCTGACCCACCACCAGAGGGCGTTTTTAAGCATAAAAAGTAAAATCTTTTTTAATGGTTTAAAAATAAAAGAATACTATTTGATATAAAAAAATCTTTCTAAATAATCAATTAGTTGGTTTTGGGGAAGAAAAGCAATGACCTATGAACTAGCATATTTTGGATGAATATCATAATTTTTATGAAAATCATAATTTTTATGAATATCATATTTTTATGAATATCATATTTTTATGAATATCATATTTTATTACTTCCTTTATTACTTCCTTTACTTCCTGAGCTCATGAATAATTTATTGGGGCCATAAATCACTCAGTTTGACATAAGGGGCCTGATATCCCTCCTAAACACACGTTAAAGTCCGTTTGGCTCGACACCACTGAACAGAGGCAGCAATATAACATAGCTAACATTAACAGTGCAGTGAATCCTGCTTGTGCCGTGATATTCAGGACTGCAAACCGAGCAGCATCACTGACTTTCAGCTTGTTGTGTTTGTGGATATATGACTGACTTTAATTACACATAAAATCATCACATTCTCTGTAAGATAAGGTCGACTATATATATATATATATATATATATATATATATATATTTAGGAGTAGAGGCTTTAAAACCAAGTTACCGCTGAAAGTACAAACATCACTAATGTCGCATAACTTTGCCGACATGTGGCCAACAGTAATGTTTTAATGTTCTTCGTTATTACACATTCGCACATAAATCAGTGACATCATATTCTGTACTTACTTTTGACAGTTCACGCTTCAGCCGCTCCCTTCTGCCGTATTTTGCAGCAAAATTATCCACACCCACCGCCGCGCTATGAATTGTGGGATATATGGGACCACGAAACGTGCACCGGACCACGCTTGATATTTGGGGAAATCGACGGCGCATTTGGAGTATGCAAGCAAGCAAGCAAGCAAGCAATTTATTTATATAGCACTTTCAGATCAGCCCCAGCTGAACACAAAGTGCTGTACACTTGACATGCCAAAATGATACATTGAACATGTTAAAAAATAAGAAAAATAATAATATAAAAAATAAATAAAATATATATATAAAAATGATTATTAAAATGACATTAGAATAAATAAAATTAGCACAAATAGCAAAGACAATAATAAAATAGTATAAAAATGATGATGAGAATTACATTTAAAACAATAAAATCAGCACATTAGATCAAACAATAAAATCAATAAAATCAGGGTCAGACTGTGTCATATGCCAAGGAGTAAAATGGGTTTTAAGACGTGTTTTAAAAGTGGACAGTGAAGGGGCCTCTCTAATGTGCTGGGGCAGATTGTTCCACAGATTAGGAGCAGCAATCGAGAAGGCCCTGTCCCTCTGAGCTTCCTCTTGACCTGGGTACCTCCAGGAACAGCTTGTCAGCTGACCTGAGAGACCTGGGGGTGAGTAAGGATGCAGAAGCTCAGAGAGGTAAGTTGGGGCAAGACCGTTTAAACATTTAAACACAAACATGAGGATTTTAAAATGAACTCTAAGATATACAGGCAGCCAATGGAGTGAAGCCAGGATGGGATGCATTTGAAGTACACTTCGAATTGGGACAGCTGTCGTGGCGTGGCGGTGACGTAATCGCACTTGAAATGCGTGCTTCAAGCGTGCATACCCTGAATTGGGACACAGCCACTGAGTCAGTTGCCCAGAGAGTGCAACAAAAGTACATTTTCACTCAAACTTAATTTGTTTCTCTTTTCATGTATATCCTACTGCTGAGTGAGATGAGTGATTGAAAAGAAAACAACTATTTTTATAGAGCAAAAAATTAAGATTTCTAAAGGGAGCATTTATTTTATTAGTATTTTCCTCAAATGTGTCAAATATATATTTTCTCATCTAAATGTCCACTGAGCTGTGAGCCAGGGGGCGGTAATGCACCTTAACATTGGTTGCCAACCAAGAAGAAGAAGCTGTGAGCCAGGAGAGAGGGGTGAGTGAGTCCTGAGTGATTCCTTCAGGGGTGAGAAACTCAAATGTGCTGTTAGCATGTTAGCTGAGCGATGCTACTGTGAACCAAGGAGCTATTGTCTTGATGTGAGCTTCTACTCAGGGTTTTTTTTTTGAGTTCAGAGCAGAAATGTTTCTGTTAAGAAACTGGCTGTTGTTTTTTTCCACACAATTTTAATTATAAGCTAGATATATTTCTACTAAATAAATTAGTTTACTAACAGCAACAGGGATGAGTCAGTGAATGAGTCAGTTGGACTTGTGAAACATGATTCACAAGTCGGTAAAGTGATTCTAGAGTACTGAACAATTCGTTTATGATTCGCACATCACTAGCAGCAACGGTACTCAGTAGTTTTCCTGACAATGCCAGGAGAATGCGAGCTGCTTCTTCTGCAAGTGAGCTGTAATCCTTTGAGGCCACCAGCGGGGAGTTGGGCAGGCCAGCTCGGACTGGTCGTGGCAACTGACGGAGGAAGACATGAGTGAAGAGCAATCCTTCGACGAGTCCTTCCTAGCAAGGACAGTGTGCTCTCCATGAGCTTGAGAACAGTGCCATCACCCAGGCCTGAGAGAGAGGAGTTTTCTTGGCCCACTCCACGCCGGAGATGTGCAGCAGCTCCTTGAGAGCGGTGTATTTGTCTTGGGTGGGGATCCCGGTGGAGGGTCATCACACGGCAGGTGGACAGCGGATCCAGTGAGGCCACCACATGATGGTATTTTCGTCATTGGCTAAAATGCCATTAAGAGCAAACTGAGCTCGACGTGCATGAACCACGAAGGAGGGTCGTGAAGCCAAAAATCCGCAGCTTAACCACTACAGCAAAAATTAAAATGTACAGCTCTGTCATGACTTCAGACATACATGAAGACAGAAAACTAAACAGCAGTGACGTTTGTAGGGTTACTGAAGTTGGGCTAGCTGGTATATAACAATGTGCACGTGGTGGCTAGCTACACAGCTATGTTAGCATAACATAAACACAGTGAAGCTGGAGGATGAACGCTAACTTTTTTCCACTCGATAAAAGTTAACATGAGGGTTCCCGATGGTTAGGGACAAATGGAATCGCATGGCAGGATGCTGTAAACGGACCAAACTTCAGTCAGGAGAACAACTGAGATAATCCATCCACAATACGAGGTTAGTCATTAATATACTGCTGCATGGGCTGGGCTGTAGTTATATCGTAAGGGTTTAAAAACTGAGCTTTAAAATGAACAGTGGTGATAAAAACCGAGAGAGGCCGACAGTGATCACTGACTGTTTTTAGGGGCTTATTGAATTTGCTGACTTACTGGGGAGTGTTGTCTTATGCTATGATCGTATTTTAATTGTTGTCGATTTTAACATCCATGTTTGTTGCGAGGACGGTGTTAAGATCCATTCTGAGGACGAGAGAGGTGGTGGAGATCGGAATAACACACTGACCCAGTCAGTTGGAGTCTACGAATGATTTTTAATGAAGCACACGCAGTGTGTGGAGACCTGTACCCAGACAGCATCCAGATGTCATCTCCAAAACGTCAGAACACAGTTCTTATGCATCGGGGTACTAGAACGCCCCCTCTTGCGTCAGATAAACACAATACATGCATACGTCAACTCAAAACCACAATAACTTTTAACACAGTTTAAAAAGAACATTGTCGGCAGGTGCATCCGGTCACCATCCTGCCCGGGCTTATCTGTCTGGAACATCAGGCACACGTTCTGCACAAACTGTCACTCATGCAGACACAATTTTGCAGTCGCAAGCAAAACATGATTAAACTCTTACCTATATAAATGAGTCTATCTAATATGTGTGTGTGTGTGGGTGTATGTGTGTGTCAGCTTCTGCTGCCCTTTGTTTCACCTCTCAGCTCCCCAGCTAGACCTTGTAACCTTTCCACTAGACAGAAGGCCAGCACGTACACAACTGAAACTATGTGTGTGTTTCAGGCTCATTCTTACATGTAATAACCTAATTGGAACTATATATGTAATATGATGAGTAAATGTTTTAATCAAGAACCTCTACTAAAAGCTTAATCCAAAGATATAGATACATAAAAGATACTAAAGATTCATAACCTACTCAAAATACTTGCACTCAGACTCTGCTTTCGGTTTCACTTCCTGCCCTGCACACTCTGCACACCTGCAGTTTCCTGTGAAGACTTTTAGGCCCAGATTATATTCAGAGGTGAGCCTTTCAAATAATGCAATGTAATCTGCCTATAAACATTTTAAGATTATAGATTCAAAAGCATTTCGGGTTATAGATTCAACTCCACAGTTTAAAGTGGTTCTCACTGAACCTGTAATAAAGACTAATATGATACCAATATGTTTAAACATCTGAATGCAATATCCATAGTGTTATTAATAGAATGGTAATGATGATTATAAAAATAGCAGCAAATAATAGCAGCATAATATTTTACTACTCCTGACAACGGCTCACTAGTCAAAGACTTCCTTGCTCTTATTAATTTGTTTAATCTGACCCAGTGGGTAAGTGATCCAACTCACACAAAAGGTCACACACTCGACTTGGTACTGTCCCATGGGTTGGATATCTGCATCACGGACATTAAGAACCTCGGGATTTCGGACCATTTTCCGATTTTGTTTAACACTGTTATTAACAATGACAATGGCTTAATGACACTACCCACGGCCTTAGGCGTGAATGTCGGTGCGCTGAGCGAAAATGGAAAAAAGATAAACTTCATGTCTCTCTGGACATGCTTCGTAAATATTTATCTAGGTATCAAAAGTCTGTTAAAGCTGCTAAATCTGGCACAAACAGAGGAAAATGGAGGATTTTGTGCTGGAGGCAACTGTGGGTTCACACACTGAATTGAACAACTCAGACTCATCGGAAAGAGAGTTACTTTTCCCTTGTGTGGATCGGATGGTTGGTGAGCTTGATCAAACATTTTGCAGTGTAGATGCAGGGCTACTAAAAGGCATCCAGGCATGCAGTCCTAAATCTGAGACCTTCGTGAGTGAACCACACTTGAATGAACTTGCAAAGCACTACAGAGTTGACCTGAAAACAGAGGAGGTTCTGGTGGCCAGAAACTTTCTTGCCTGGAAAAGAGAGGCTGGATGTCCACCCAAAGATATGTCTGAATCAAGGAGGTTATCCACAGACAACATGTTTCCCTCTCTGACGCCAGCCATCCAAGTTGTCCTAACAATGCCTGTAGACAGCTGTTCATGTGAAAGGTCCTTTAGTGCACTGCGTCGGCTGCACTCCTGGCTGCGTCAAACAATGGGTCAGAAAAGACTTCACAGTCTTGCAGTCATGTCTATTGAAAAAGACACGCATCTGAGTCACAACAGAGTGATTGACCAATTTGCCACTCTTAAAAACAGACGGCACTCTTTGATGCTTCCACCCACCAAGTAACTGGTGATTGCAGCCATAAAATGATTTACTTTTTATTTTTTTTTTTTTTTTCTTGTTTTAATGCAGCAAAGACAGTGTTTTCTTGTTGTACTGTATTAAAAACAGACTGAAATAAAACAATAGATCTATTGGTGGCCTAAGATGTTTAATCTGTCCAAAAAGTAGGAAAGCAATTTCTCAGTCTTTGTTTTCTGTTTGTGAAATTTTGTGCTCATGCACTACTTTCTTTCATATCGTGTCCCTCTCTTGGGGCTAAGCCCCCACCCCATCCTTAAATCAGAATCAGAATCCTTTATTGATCCCTAGGGGAAATTATTTTTCGTTACAGTGCTCCATTATAAACAAACATTAACAAAGACAGACAATACACTAACTAAGAATAGCACAATATATACAGGCATATATATACATAAAAGTCACTTATTAATAAATAGCTGAAAAGAACATGTGCAAGAAGGGTGTAGCTGTTGCAGTAAACAGTGTGTTAAGTGGATGAGTTGTACAGGCACAGGCCACAGGCAGGAATGATTTCCTGTGTCGTTCAGTGGTGCTTTTCGGTAATCTCAGTCTCTCACTCAACGTGCTCCTGTGACTGACCAGCATGTCATGGAGTGGGTGGGAGGTGTTATCCAACATTGTCTTTATCTTGGACAACATCCGCCTCTCCGACACTACCTTGAGGGAGTCCAGCTCCATCCCCACAACATTACTGGCCTTACGAATCAGTTTATCGGGTCTGTTGGCATCAGCGACCCTCAGCCTGCTCCCCCAGCATGCAACAGCATAGAGGATCGCACTGGCCACAACAGACTCGTAGAAAATCCTGAGCATTTTCTGGCAGATGTTGAAGGACCTCAGTCGCCTCAAAAAATAGACGACTCTGGCCCTTCCTGTAAAGTGCTGTGGTATTTTTGGCCCAGTCCAGTTTATTGTCAATGTGTACTCCAAGGTATTTATAGTCCTCCACAATGTCAACACTGACCCCCTGGATTGAAACAGGGGTCAAGTGTTTCCTGGTCTTCCTGAAGTCCACTATCAATTCCTTGATCTTTGCCACGTCGAGCTGCAGATGATTCTGCTCACACCACGTGACAAAGGAGTCGACCACAGCCCGGTACTCTGACTCATCATCCCTGCTGATGCATCCAACCACCGCAGAGTCATCAGAAAACTTCTGAAGATGGCAGGTCTCTGTGCAGTGGCTGAAGTCTGTGGTGTAGAGGGTGGAGAGGAAGGGGGAGAGGACAGTCCCCTGTGGTGCCCCTGTGTTGCTGGTTACCTTGTCAGACACACACTGTGGGAGACGTACATACTGTGGTCTTCCTGTCAGGTAATCAACAATCCAGGACACCAGAGAAGCATCCACCTGCATCGCTGTTAACTTATCACCAGAGGTGGGTAGTAACGAGTTACAATTACTCCGTTACTTGAGTAAGTTTTTGAAAAAAATGTACTTTTAAAGTACCTTTTTGGCGCAATACTTTTTACTTTTACTTGAGTACATTTGTGAAGAAGAAACGGTACTTTTACTCCGCTACATTTGCAAAATTAGACTCGTTACTTTAAAAAAAAATAATTAGTTTAACACATTAGATAATATGCCGCCAGTGGAGTTTCCGGTGACTTTTTTACCAATCAGATATGGCCATGCAGTCACATGACCAGTTTGAAACTGTGGCCGCCACAGTGTGGCGGGCCCAAACCCAAGCGTTTCAAATCCTTGATCCACATAAGGACCCTGCTGTTATCCATGGGACAATCCCAGGAGCTGGTAGAGACACACAGAAAGAAGAAACACATGAAAACATGGCAGAGCCAATTGTCTACGCTAGAGCTGAAGAGGATGAACACCCTTGGCCTCACATACAAAGAATGTTTCGCTTCAAAGCAGTACAAAAGAACACCTATGTCTGCAGTGTCGGTGTCTTCAGTGAGAGCCAAAACAAAACAACTTTTCAGTGTGAAAAAGTTCAACTCGTGTAACCTGAGGAAACTGTAAGTTTTCTTTAAATATCTTTTTAGCTGTGGTTAGCTGGATGTCAGTCTTATGTTACAGCAGCTGTGTCGAGCTCGAACTGCGAGTCATATTTTCGGCGCTACGTTGTAGTGAGATAAGTTTGTGGGTGTTTTGTGCAGTTGCGGCTGTCCTTTTAACTGCTCGCTGGTTAGCTAGCCTAAGCTATAATCTAACAGCTAGCCTGGTTAAACAAGCTAGAGCTCCACGCACATGTAAACAGCTCGTCTCTACTGCTTTAACTGTTAAAACAGGAGGCAATACTGCGGCTGACAGGGTTTATTATGTGAAACAGCAGCTTGTTTTGCTTTAACAGTCTGCATTAAGCTAGGCAAACTGCAATTTTTTTCAGTCGCATTATTCCGCTCCTGCTCAAACTGTACAATTGAATTTCAGGGGTTAGAAGTTCGTAGGTCACGATGCAGGGTCTCACACTATACGGCCCGATGCTCTGATGCGACCTGAGTACTCAAACTGTGCGTTTATAACATGAAGCTTATCATACAAAATCTGTCTCTCGCTCTCCCTCTCTCTGTCTTTCACTCACACAGACACACACACCATCAACTTTGCTAAATTACTAATGAAAAACATTGACCAGGCAGCTGTGATTGAGCAGCAATGTCCATCCAACTCTTTTCATGGTTGTTGTAGTCGTGATAATTTTGTGAGGCCACAATGAAAAACCTCAGATACGGAAACGTAGAGCTGCCACCCAGGCAAAAGAAAAATAGAGCTATGTCACGTTATAACATGAAAGGTTTATTGTTCTAACAATATACTTTTTATGTTTGTACAAAATACTATCATGTAGGTACAATATACCTCTCACCTTTGAAGTATATAATATCATGTTATTACAATATACATAATTATCATGTTCGTACAATATAAATATATTGTACCTAACATGATAATTATATTGCACAAACGCACAACTGAGATTAGAGGCTACATTGCAGCTCCAGTCACGGCTTTCATCACTGTCTTTCTCGTCTTTCCCCAGAGTAACAGCCAAACGGTGCATAGAGGATCTATTGGCTAGCACTGCTTAGCCTTGCACGCCGTTCTTATTTTAAACTTAATCTGGAATTCATTGCAAACTGTTTGTGCGGGATATGAATGACAAGATTTTGTTTTTCAACACGAGTTAGTAAAAACATCTCCAGTGTGATCAAATCTTCTTGCCAAACATCCGCAGCTTGGCAGTGTATACAGCACTATAATGACCAGACCTAATTCTTTTCAAAAACCATGCATCTTTCCACAGGTCTCAACTTCATCAGACATCACCTAGACACAGAGCTGGATGAGGCCAGCACAAACAGCGGCCTATTCGATTAAGATGATGGATCCATGGGGTGGGAAAGCCAGAAGCAGGGGAGCTGGAGAGGTACCTTTCATGTCCATTCGCTGGAGTTGTGGATCTATTGCATGGCGTTCCTCACATCAAGAAGCTGTTGATCAAAATCAATACAGCTCTTCCTGCATCTGAAGCCTGTGAAGGACTTTAGTCATGCAGGACTCCTGTTCACTGCCAAACAGTTACAGCTTCACAGCAAGAACCTTGAGAGCAAACTGCTACTGAAGCTTAACCATCACTTCACTAAGTGAAGAAATGGCACATCTTTGCTACATATGCAGAAATAGATGCACACCCATACAATTTATGGTAAACTGAGCTGCCTTGTATGTACATATGTTGAAGATGCCTCGCTCTAATGTTTTCTCTGAGGCTGTTGCGCCATTTGCAGCAAAAATGAATATAAAGTTTACAGCATATCTTGTCACTGGAAATTGTTTGCACTGTTTATATATTTATATTATTTACTGTAGGTAGGTATTGGTGAAAAAAGCTTTATGTTGTGAAAAATTGAAATCTGGAAATTAGAATTGTTGTGCCTTATTTTGTTGATGTTTTTACATATATTCTATTTGAAAATACTAAAATTTGTATATTTATTTATTTTTCTTTGTCTGATAGCATTTATTTAAAAAATAAATTGGACATTTCAAACAGTTACTCGCTACTTGAGTAGTCTTTTCACCAAGTACTTTTTTCCTCTTACTTGAGTAACTTTTTTGACGACTACTTTTCACTTTTACTTGAGTAATAATATTTGAAAGTAATACTACTCTTACTTCAGTACAATTTTTGGATACTCGACCCACCTCTGCTTATCACCCAGGAGGGTCGGCCTGATGGTGTTGAAAGCACTGGAAAAGTCAAAAAACATGACCCTCACAGTGCTCGCCGGCTGGTCCAGGTGGGCGTGGACACGATTGAGCAGGTAGATGATGGCGTCCTCAGTTCCAAGACGAGGCTGATAAGCAGATTGAAGGGGATCCAGATGTGGTCTGACGATGGGTCGCAGCTGGTCCAGGATGAGCCTTTCCAGGGTCTTCATAATGTGGGAGGTCAGTGCCACGGGCCTGTAATCCTGGGGGCCACTGGGACGTGGCGTCTTTGGAATAGGGACGAGGCATGATGTCTTCCACATCACTGGGACCCTCTGCAGACTCAGACTCAGCATAAACAGTTTATGAAAGACTCCACACAGCTGGGGAGCACAGGCCTTGAGGATGCGGGGACTCACTCCGTCTGGTCCAGCAGACTTGCCTGAGTGCAGTCTCCTCATTTGCATCTGAACCTGGTATTGAGTTAAGGTGATGGGTGGGGGAGGGGTGTCAGGAATCTCACAGGAGAAAACAGCGCCATGTGAAGAGAGATGCTGGCACAGGGGTGTGGCTCTGGACTCCAGGCTGACTACAGGTGAGGTTGTGGGGGTGTGAGCAGCCACTGTAGTGTCGAATCTATTGAAAAACAGATTCAACTCATTAGCTCTTTCCTCACCTCCCTCAGCTCCCCTGCTGTTGGTTGGCCTGAATCCAGTGATGGTCTTCATGCCCCTCCACTCCGCTCTCATGCTGTTCTGCTGGAGTTTCCACTCCAGCTTCCTCCTGTAATTGTCTTTAGCCTCTCTGATCTTGTCCTTTAGTAACACCTGGACCTTCCTCACCTCCTCTTTATTGCCCCCTCTGAAAGCCCTCTTCTTGTCGTTGAGGAGGGGTTTGATGTCCTTGGTCACCCACGGCTTGTTATTTGGGTAACAATGAACAGTCTGAGCTGGAACAATGGAGTCGGTGCAGAAAGTTATGTAGTCTGTGATACACTCAGTAAGCCCATTGATGTCCTCGGCGTGAGGCTCACAGAGTGTTTTCCAGTCGGTCACCTCGAAACAGCCCTGTAGTTCCGCTAAGGCCTCCTCTGACCACCTCCTAACGCTCCTCGTGGTCACAGGTTCCCTCCTCACAATTGGCACATAGCGTGGGGTGAGGTGGATCAGGTTATGATCTGACCTTCCAAGTGGGGGGAGGGAGGAGGAGCTGTATGCATCCTTGACATTAGCATACAGTATGTAACCCATATCAACTACTCCCTGTCACATGACCCACGTCAGCTGATTTGAGGTCCCTCTCCTGATTGGCTCCTTCCACGTCGCGGCAACTATGAAAACCGGCTGTGGAGGGATACTTTCGGGTTCGACTCCTGCTGTGGCTGTAAGCTTATGGCATGTAGAACGGTGTTGGAAAACAAAGCGTTTTCTCCCCTAAATCCGTCTATAGGGTTAGGGACAGACAAAACCCAGGGACACAGAAGCTGTGTCCCAAAATGTCGGCTGCATCCTTCGGAGGACCCGGCCTTTGCGGTCTACGTGGGCCGGGTCCTTCGAAGACCGAGAAGGCCGGAAGTGCGAGGCTGTGAAATGGGACGGTCTAGCCTTCAGATTTGCGTCACCGCTGTGTTGGTGGAGTTTAATAAACTCGGCCGTCTGCTCCTTGCTATCTAAAATATAACAGGACACTGGCGTAAATTCTCGACCGTCTCACACTTCTGTTTAATCAGTTTTCTTTTTGACGTTTATTCAGCTGTGTGAAAATCCCGGAGGAACCCACCCGATAGATTAATAAAGTTTTAGTTAATCTAATAATCTAATAACTTTGATCTCAGCCAATCCGATTTACTCACGAACAAATAAAACACCGAAATAAGGCAAACAATTACATTTTTAAGTTATCCGAGTGACTTATATATCATGTTTAACCTGAGTAGTGAAAGAGCGGGGGTCTGAAAACGATGAAGCCGGGAGTCCGCTGCTCTCGCCGGCTCGAGCGACCATTGAATCCCCCGGTTTGCTATCGAGCAGGTGGGTAACAGACGTCTCCGAAAACGTCGGCGCACTTTTGCAAATATGCAATGTCTTGATAAACCAAGCAGATATTTGAAGTTTACACAGCCACTTTCTCGCCTGAAAATATGTTAAAAGTTTATTTTGTGACCCAGAAAGATTAATAAGACTAACTTTAAAACTTAGTAGCGAGAATGCAAGAATGTAGAACATAAAATCAGCCTTTATGCGGATGATGTGTTACTTTTTCTCCAAAACTCACAAACCAATATCTCTGGGGTGATTGAATTGATAAATTCTTTCTCAAGAGTCTCAGATTATTCAATCAACTGGTCAAAATCTACAGTTCTTCCGATTAATTGCTCCTTCCATAATTCTTCTCCTACACCACTGCAATCTGGAAATATAAAATATTTAGGTATTAATGTCTCTCCTAAGCTTTCAGAATTAACTAAATTAAACCACATCCCGCTGTTAAAGACAGTAGAAGGCGATCTGGCTAGATGGAAATCTTTACCCATATCACTCATGGGAAGGGTTGCCGCTATAAAAATGATGGTCTTGCCAAAAAAAAAACTATTTGTTTTCAATGATCCCAAATAAGCCATCACAAGATTGGTTCAGATCTCTAGACTCATGTATTTCTAAATTCCTTTGGAAAGACAAACCCCCGCATATCAGCTTAAAAACATTACAAAGGACCAAGGATAAAGGAGGATTAGATCTGCCTAACTTTAATCACTATTTTTTAGCCAACAGGCTTCAGTTCATCTCTAGATGGTTTAAACACAGCTTCTTAGATGAGCCCTGGATAGATGTTGAACAAGCACTTTGCAATAATCTAGAAATTTCAGACCTACCATTTATCAGCTCAAACATCAAAAGACATGAATGCTTCAAAAGCATCAACATCAGCTCTTCTCTGACAGCATGGTGGGAGTTTCTAAAAATGACAGCGTCATCATTAATCCCATGCAAACGTACACCTATCTGGAACAACCCTGACATATTACAAAACAATAATATGATTAATTTTCCAGAATGGAGTTGTAAAGGAATTAAATACTTAGAACATATATTAGAGGGAACAGAATTTATTCCATTTGACAGACTAGTTACACAATATGGGATCAACAAGAAAAGATTTTTAGAATATCAACAAATTAAATCCATAGTAAAAAGAGATTTAACCTCAGTCAAGCTGAATTACAAACACCGCCAAGTGCGGTACACTTTCTTACTCTTAAATCCCCAAATTATTATCTAAAATATACAGAACACTTTCTAAAATAGATGAATCAATATCCCTTCCTATTGCAAAGTGGGAAGCAGATTTATCAGTAAGCTTAGACCAAAACTTCTGGTCTCAGGTATGCTTAAAAACCTTTAAATTGATTAAAAATCCCAGTCTGCAATTAATACAATACAAAATACTACATAGAGTGCACTATACTGGTCATCGGATGTTCAAGATGGGCTTTACATCTTCCAACAACTGCTCACACTGTCAAGGCAATACACCAGACAATTACATCCACGCCCTTTGGTTCTGTCCACCAGTGCAGAAGTTTTGGCGTGAGATATGTGAAGACTTATCCAAGTGTCTGAAATGTAACATTCCAGCCTCCCCTTTAGTGTGCTTGCTGAGCAACTTGGATGAGGTCACTGCAGAAATAAACACAGCCCACATTGTTTTTTACAGCCCTATGCATTGCCAAGAAAACGGTCCTCCTTAACTGGAAAAATAAAAATAATCTTAATTCTAATCAATATAAAACCATCTAATAGATCACATTAGTCTTGATACAGCCTCTGCCACCACATTTGATCAATCCCTTTGGGCTCCTTTGATCGGCTTCATCACCTAGTGGGGTGGGGGTCATGGTTTGGTCCTGCCTTCGTTATTGTGGTTGATGTGGAGGTTGGGATGGGCTTAGGGCGCCAGGAGAACCCCTAGAGACGTTATCCCTGGAGGGCTCAACCCGGGGTTGTGGTCATAACCTGGTTAGTGGCTCTGGTCGCTCTTAGAGGGTGTTCTCCTTGTGGCTGCGTGCAGCGGGGCTGGGGGATGGTCTGTACTGGCGGACGTAGGTTACTGGCCTGGTAGCCTGGCTGCCCCTGAGTGGATCCGGGGCAGGCGGGGGGCTTGGGGTTGGGGTGCCGTCTCCATGATGGGGCTCTGGCTGGGCCTTGGGGCTTCGGGTCCTCGTCAGTGTGTCGCCGAGGTTGTGGGCGGGTGGGTGCACGGGGCTCAGCCCTGGCGCAGGGGCCTCTGGTGCATCGGCCCTAACTGGGGGGGCTCTTCAACTGGCAGGGAGGTTGTTCCATCCTTGCAGAAGTCCACTCTGCAGGTGGGGAGAGACACAGGAGAGGTGGAGAATAAACCTAACCTGGGTGTCTGTTGTCTTGTGTAGTCTGGAGATGATTGAATGTTGGGGTGGGTATAGTTTCCTCTGCGGTGGGGTGGGGTGGGCTTCCCCAGGTCCTGTAGGGCTTAGCGGTGCTGCTGCCATAGGCCCCGGTCTGGATGGGCCTGGGCCCCTTGCCTTGGTGGGTGCTAGGGGACGGGGGTGCCTACTGGGGTCAGCGGGGAGCTGGCCCTAAGGAGGGGCATCTTGCCCTCCTTCTTTTCCTCCCATCCCGGCTGCCTCCTCTTCCCGCTCCACCACACCCACCCACACAGGTAGGGCCTTGGGGTGCGGGTGTGTCACCAGGGTGCAGGGGAGGCATTTCCCCCCTCTGTCCCCCCTTCTGGCCACCTGTGCCTCAATTTTATTCCACAACTTAGACATCCACATTATTCACACACTCATAACACACACACACATATATATATAGGGCCTTGAGGGTGACCACGTTAACGGCGCCCAGAGGGACGGTCTGTGTATTCAACCCTACCTCTGGCGCGGTGCCCACCTCTCAATTTTAAATCCATGTAGACATTGAGGGTTCTCGGGAGGGCGTGCTAACACCTGCTGCTCTCTGGCAGCAGCACCATGCCCTCCCTTGTTTTAAATGCACTTTAGAACAACATGCAGCAACACTACACATGAGCGGGAGGAGGGAGGTATGGGGTCTTCACACACCCCCGTTCTCTACTAGCCATCGGGGCGGGGGCTGGGAGGAGGTGTTGGGTGTCCGATTGGCCTCCCTGCTGCTGCGGAGCCTGGGGCGGTCTGCTTGCCTCCACCCCGGGGAAAGGGTCACATCTCTTGGGTCTGGGTGCCGTTTCCCCTCTGGGGGCAGGGTACCTGGACCCAGGGCATAGAGTATGTTTGGGGAGTATGATTGTGTGTACATGTCCATGTATGTCTATCCCTACGTTGGGTGAGTGCTGAGTGTTTGTATATGTGTGCATGAGGGTGGGAAAGCATGTTTATGTCTGTGTGTGCCTGTTTGTCTGTGTCTATATGTCAGGTCAGGTCTTAGACTCCACCTCCTGGGTACTCCCAGGCCCTCCAAGTGTGGAAGCCTATCTCCCTCACCACACTCCCTGCTGGTAACTGATGCCCTCAGGGGTTGGTGCATTGGTGGTTCTTGGTGTCCGGGGCTGGGCGCTCAGGTATGCACAAGCTCACTCCCGGTGGCTACTTGGCGGGGCCTGGTGCCTGGTGCCTGTCGCTCGGTCAGGGGGTTAGGGTTAGGGAAGGGTTAGGATGTGGAAACTGACTGGGGCCCCAGCAGAGCTGGAAACCCACAAGTGCACGGTCCTTCGTGGAATGGGGGATGGTGCCCCCACCAACACAATTGTTCAAAAATTGCCCAACACGGGGTTAAGTAGGCCATGAATTTTAAATTGAGCTCATCGCGGCGTTTCGGGCGCTTTTGTACGCCTTCCTCAGGCTGGAGCTCAAGTGAATTTTAATTTTAAATGTCCCTCTCTGGGTTTTATCTTGTTTGTTATCCCTTCGTTTTTAATAAAGTTTTTATCCCTTGTCTTTTTGTCCCGTGTGGTCTTTTATCCCCTTGTAGGCAGGCTTTTTAAGTGGCATTTATTTATTTATTTATATCCTTTGTGGATTTTTAATTCTTTCTGAGTGCCGATGAATTTGGGGGGTTAAGTATGTTTAGGGTTAGGCGAGAAGGGGGGAGTGGTTATGTTTAGGGCAAGACCCCTGGGCCAGGTTCCTCTCCCTTCTGCCTACCTAACAAAAAATTATTTTATTGATTTTAAATGTACCCAATTGGGGTTTACTGTGTGGCCCACAGGCATCGTGGGGCCCCTTCGCTGAGGGGTTCAGCCCCAAGCAGGAAGAACCACCTTCTCACACACAGGCATCAGGGGTTAGGGGAAATTAAAGTTTGGGAGTCCAGTTCCCAAAGGGGGTTAGGGTTAGGGGTTAGGGGTTAGGGGTTAGGGTTAGGGGTTAGGGTTGTGAGATAGAACGCAATGAACCTCCCCACCTCGTCCGACGACTGGGTGGTTGGATGGAGGAACATTGGAGATGCACGGGCCGGCGCACGTCATGCGTAGCCTCCTGGACCTTGTTCGGTCTCTACTTCCGTTTCCCTCTCCGCTCCGTCCCTGTCCGCTGAATCGTTTGGTGTTAGGTATTCTATTTCTATATTAAGATTGTTTATTGTTTTTCTTCCTTTTAAGTTCCGTGGTTAGGTTAAACTACCTTAAGGTGTTGACTGTATAGTTCTCAGGAGACCCTGGGGCAGACGTGACAGTCTACCAAGTGTCCGGTTTTGGTGTGGTTATGGTTAGGGAAGCTGTCTGGGTTACCTGCCCCTCCTCTGGTGTTTCTAGCTCCTGAAAGCACACACTCGGGTTTCCTGTCATCAGATAGTGGAAAGAGGGTTAGGGGGGGGGGTTAGGGGAATGGAAACTCCTCCCTGCACGAGGAGGGCAGGAGTAGGTGCACGCTCCGCACCATGACCCTTCCCGAGACCCGTCACGTTGTCGCCATCCCATCTACCGCATCCGGCAATCCCCAGGTCCGAATTGAGGTAAGTACCGTCCTTTGTCTTTTTCAGGTTCAGGTAAGTACCAAATTATGTTGAATTTTGCCGAATTTGTGTTTTATTTGTCCTGTTTTTTAGGTTTTTAACTGTTTTTTAATAAAATTTGTCTTTGCTCAATGAATTTAGTCTCTGTGTCGTTTTTAATTCCAATTTTTAGGCTTTTAAACTGTTTTTATCCATAAATTATCCAATTTTTAGGTTGTAGATTTATGATAGTCCAAGTTTTGGTTTTAAATTTTAGGCCAGTAAATGAATATGGAAATGAAAAAAACATCAAAGGAAATCCCCGAAAATAACAAACTAAAATAACAAACTAAAACAACAAACAAAAAACACTTTTTAGTGCTGACGCATGGCTGTAGCTACGTTTCGGCTGGATTGTGCCTTCTTCAGGCTGTGCACATGCGTCGCTGGCCAAATTAAAATGAAGAGACTCTTCTCTGCCCCTCCTTTTATAGGTTCTGTGGCTCCTCCCTACAGCAGCTGAAAGTGCCGTATAAACGTGACTTTGCTTTTTCTTTTTCCGTTTTTCTGTTTTTTTGTTTTATTTTTCTGGCTTTTCCTTTTCTCGCTGCTTCCTTTTACTTAATCCTTTGCTTCCCTTCTGTCCTTCTCTCCTCTCCTACCTTCTTGCCTTCTTCCTTTTGTCTCCTAATCCCTGCATCCTTTCCTTTTGCCTTATAGTCCCTCCTTACTCTTCTCCCTCCATTGACTTTCCTTTTGCAGTCCCTGTTTACTGGCCTATATTTATCTTTCTTTGGCTTTATTTCTTTGTCTTTGTGGCCCATCTATAATTTTCCCTCTCTTGGGTTTCTATTTTCCCTCTCTTGGGGTATCATCATCCGCAACTGGGGATGGAATTGGGGTTACTGCACAAAGGGGTCAGCATTGGGGTTGGGGTTAAGGTCAGGGCTTAGGCTAGGGATGGGGCTAGAGATAGGGCATAGGGTCCTGTGGCTGTGGTTAAGGTTAGGATAAGAATGTGGGATGGGGATAGGTTAGGCCGAATTGGCATTGGGGTCAAATTTGGGGTCCAAATTAGGGGTCAGAGGAATTCAATTGGGCATCCTGAGCTAGATGCAAAATAGAAGTAAGGGGTAATCAGACACGGAATGGAACTGGCTTGCAACGGGCCCCAGTCAATCTGGGAAACCCAGCGGGTCCATGGCAGGACCTGGCCGGTAAGGTTGGGGGAATGGAAACTCCTCCCTGCACGAGGAGGGCAGGAGTAGGTGCTGCGCTCCGCACCATGACCCTTCCCGAGACCCGTCACGTTGTCGCCATCCCATCTACCGCATCCGGCAATCCCCAGGTCCGAATTGAGGTAAGTACCGTCCTTTGTCTTTTTTCAGGTTCAGGTAAGTACCAAATTATGTTGAATTTTGCCGAATTTGTGTTTTATTTGTCCTGTTTTTTAGGTTTTTAACTGTTTTTTAATAAAATTTGTCTTTGCTCAATGAATTTAGTCTCTGTGTCGTTTTTAATTCCAATTTTTAGGCTTTTAAACTGTTTTTATCCATAAATTATCCAATTTTTAGGTTGTAGATTTATGATAGTCCAAGTTTTGGTTTTAAATTTTTAGGCCAGTAAATGAATATGGAATGAAAAAAACATCAAAGGAAATCCCCGAAAATAACAAACTAAAATAACAAACTAAAACAACAAACAAAAACACTTTTTAGTGCTGACGCATGGCTGTAGCTACGTTTCGGCTGGATTGTGCCTTCTTCAGGCTGTGCACATGCGTCGCTGGCCAAATTAAAATGAAGAGACTCTTCTCTGCCCCTCCTTTTATAGGTTCTGTGGCTCCTCCCTACAGCAGCTGAAAGTGCCGTATAAACGTGACTTTGCTTTTTTTTTTTCCGTTTTCTGTTTTTGTTTTTATTTTTCTGGCTTTTCCTTTTTCTCGCTGCTTCCTTTTACTTAATCCTTTGCTTCCCTTCTGTCCTTCTCTCCTCTCCTACCTTCTTGCCTTCTTCCTTTTGTCTCCTAATCCCTGCATCCTTTCCTTTTGCCTTATAGTCCCTCCTTACTCTTCTCCCTCCATTGACTTTCCTTTTGCAGTCCCTGTTTACTGGCCTATATTTATCTTTCTTTGGCTTTATTTCTTTGTCTTTGTGGCCCATCTATAATTTTCCCTCTCTTGGGTTTCTATTTTCCCTCTCTTGGGGTATCATCATCCGCAACTGGGGATGGAATTGGGGTTACTGCACAAAGGGGTCAGCATTGGGGTTGGGGTTAAGGTCAGGGCTTAGGCTAGGGATGGGGCTAGAGATAGGGCATAGGGTCCTGTGGCTGTGGTTAAGGTTAGGATAAGAATGTGGGATGGGGATAGGTTAGGCCGAATTGGCATTGGGGGTCAAATTTGGGGTCCAAATTAGGGGTCAGAGGAATTCAATTGGGCATCCTGAGCTAGATGCAAAATAGAAGTAAGGGGTAATCAGACACGGAATGGAACTGGCTTCGCAACGGGCCCCAGTCAATCTGGGAAACCCAGCGGGTCCATGGCAGGACCTGGCCGGTAAGGTTGGGGAATGGAAACTCCTCCCTGCACGAGGAGGGCAGGAGTAGGTGCACGCTCCGCACCATGACCCTTCCCGAGACCCGTCACGTTGTCGCCATCCCATCTACCGCATCCGGCAATCCCCAGGTCCGAATTGAGGTAGGTACCGTCCTTTGTCTTTTCAGGTTCAGGTAAGTACCAAATTATGTTGAATTTTGCCGAATTTGTGTTTTATTTGTCCTGTTTTTAGGTTTTTAACTGTTTTTAATAAAATTTGTCTTTGCTCAATGAATTTAGTCTCTGTGTCGTTTTTAATTCCAATTTTTAGGCTTTTAAACTGTTTTTATCCATAAATTATCCAATTTTTAGGTTGTAGATTTATGATAGTCCAAGTTTTGGTTTTAAATTTTTAGGCCAGTAAATGAATATGGAAATGAAAAACATCAAAGGAAATCCCCGAAAATAACAAACTAAAATAACAAACTAAAACAACAAACAAAAACACTTTTTAGTGCTGACGCATGGCTGTAGCTACGTTTTCGCTGGATTGTGCCTTCTTCAGGCTGTGCACATGCGTCGCTGGCCAAATTAAAATGAAGAGACTCTTCTCTGCCCCTCCTTTTATAGGTTCTGTGGCTCCTCCCTACAGCAGCTGAAAGTGCCGTATAAACGTGACTTTGCTTTTTTCTTTTTTCCGTTTTTCTGTTTTTGTTTTTATTTTTCTGGCTTTTCCTTTTCTCGCTGCTTCCTTTTACTTAATCCTTTGCTTCCTTCTGTCCTTCTCTCCTCTCCTACCTTCTTGCCTTCTTCCTTTTGTCTCCTAATCCCTGCATCCTTTCCTTTTGCCTTATAGTCCCTCCTTACTCTTCTCCCCTCCATTGACTTTCCTTTTGCAGTCCCTGTTTACTGGCCTATATTTATCTTTCTTTGGCTTTATTTCTTTGTCTTTGTGGCCCATCTATAATTTTCCCTCTCTTGGGTTTCTATTTTCCCTCTCTTGGGGTATCATCATCCGCAACTGGGGATGGAATTGGGGTTACTGCACAAAGGGGTCAGCATTGGGGTTGGGGTTAAGGTCAGGGCTTAGGCTAGGGATGGGGCTAGAGATAGGGCATAGGGTCCTGTGGCTGTGGTTAAGGTTAGGATAAGAATGTGGGATGGGGATAGGTTAGGCCGAATTGGCATTGGGGTCAAATTTGGGGTCCAAATTAGGGGTCAGAGGAATTCAATTGGGCATCCTGAGCTAGATGCAAAATAGAAGTAAGGGGTAATCAGACACGGAATGGAACTGGCTTCGGCAACGGGCCCCAGTCAATCTGGGAAACCCAGCGGGTCCATGGCAGGACCTGGCCGGTAAGGTTAGGGGAATGGAAACTCCTCCCTGCACGAGGAGGGCAGGAGTAGGTGCACGCTCCGCACCATGACCCTTCCCGAGACCCGTCACGTTGTCGCCATCCCATCTACCGCATCCGGCAATCCCCAGGTCCGAATTGAGGTAAGTACCGTCCTTTGTCTTTTTCAGGTTCAGGTAAGTACCAAATTATGTTGAATTTTGCCGAATTTGTGTTTTATTTGTCCTGTTTTTAGGTTTTAACTGTTTTTAATAAAATTTGTCTTTGCTCAATGAATTTAGTCTCTGTGTCGTTTTAATTCCAATTTTAGGCTTTTAAACTGTTTTTATCCATAAATTATCCAATTTTTGGTTGTAGATTTATGATAGTCCAAGTTTTGGTTTTAAATTTTAGGCCAGTAAATGAATATGGAAATGAAAAAACATCAAAGGAAATCCCCGAAAATAACAAACTAAAATAACAAACTAAAACAACAAACAAAAACACTTTTAGTGCTGGCGCATGGCTGTAGCTACGTTTGCTGGATTGTGCCTTCTTCAGGCTGTGCACATGCGTCGCTGGCCAAATTAAAATGAAGAGACTCTTCTCTGCCCCTCCTTTTATAGGTTCTGTGGCTCCTCCCTACAGCAGCTGAAAGTGCCGTATAAAGCGTGACTTTGCTTTTTTTTCTTTTTCCGTTTTCTGTTTTTGTTTTTATTTTTCTGGCTTTTCCTTTTCTCGCTGCTTCCTTTTACTTAATCCTTTGCTTCCCTTCTGTCCTTCTCTCCTCTCCTACCTTCTTGCCTTCTTCCTTTTGTCTCCTAATCCCTGCATCCTTTCCTTTTGCCTTATAGTCCCTCCTTACTCTTCTCCCCTCCATTGACTTTCCTTTTGCAGTCCCTGTTTACTGGCCTATATTTATCTTTCTTTGGCTTTATTTCTTTGTCTTTGTGGCCCATCTATAATTTTCCCTCTCTTGGGTTTCTATTTTCCCTCTCTTGGGGTATCATCATCCGCAACTGGGGATGGAATTGGGGTTACTGCACAAAGGGGTCAGCATTGGGGTTGGGGTTAAGGTCAGGGCTTAGGCTAGGGATGGGGCTAGAGATAGGGCATAGGGTCCTGTGGCTGTGGTTAAGGTTAGGATAAGAATGTGGGATGGGGATAGGTTAGGCCGAATTGGCATTGGGGGTCAAATTTGGGGTCCAAATTAGGGGTCAGAGGAATTCAATTGGGCATCCTGAGCTAGATGCAAAATAGAAGTAAGGGTAATCAGACACGGAATGGAACTGGCTTCGCAACGGGCCCCAGTCAATCTGGGAAACCCAGCGGGTCCATGGCAGGACCTGGCCGGTAAGGTTAGGGGAATGGAAACTCCTCCCTGCACGAGGAGGGCAGGAGTAGGTGCACGCTCCGCACCATGACCCTTCCCGAGACCCGTCACGTTGTCGCCATCCCATCTACCGCATCCGGCAATCCCCAGGTCCGAATTGAGGTAAGTACCGTCCTTTGTCTTTTTCAGGTTCAGGTAAGTACCAAATTATGTTGAATTTTGCCGAATTTGTGTTTTATTTGTCCTGTTTTTAGGTTTTAACTGTTTTTAATAAAATTTGTCTTTGCTCAATGAATTTAGTCTCTGTGTCGTTTTTAATTCCAATTTTTAGGCTTTTAAACTGTTTTTATCCATAAATTATCCAATTTTTAGGTTGTAGATTTATGATAGTCCAAGTTTTGGTTTTAAATTTTTAGGCCAGTAAATGAATATGGAAATGAAAAAACATCAAAGGAAATCCCCGAAAATAACAAACTAAAATAACAAACTAAAACAACAAACAAAAACACTTTTTAGTGCTGACGCATGGCTGTAGCTACGTTTCGGCTGGATTGTGCCTTCTTCAGGCTGTGCACATGCGTCGCTGGCCAAATTAAAATGAAGAGACTCTTCTCTGCCCCTCCTTTTATAGGTTCTGTGGCTCCTCCCTACAGCAGCTGAAAGTGCCGTATAAACGTGACTTTGCTTTTTCTTTTTCCGTTTTCTGTTTTTGTTTTTATTTTTCTGGCTTTTCCTTTTCTCGCTGCTTCCTTTTACTTAATCCTTTGCTTCCCTTCTGTCCTTCTCTCCTCTCCTACCTTCTTGCCTTCTTCCTTTTGTCTCCTAATCCCTGCATCCTTTCCTTTTGCCTTATAGTCCCTCCTTACTCTTCTCCCCTCCATTGACTTTCCTTTTGCAGTCCCTGTTTACTGGCCTATATTTATCTTTCTTTGGCTTTATTTCTTTGTCTTTGTGGCCCATCTATAATTTTCCCTCTCTTGGGTTTCTATTTTCCCTCTCTTGGGGTATCATCATCCGCAACTGGGGATGGAATTGGGGTTACTGCACAAAGGGGTCAGCATTGGGGTTGGGGTTAAGGTCAGGGCTTAGGCTAGGGATGGGGCTAGAGATAGGGCATAGGGTCCTGTGGCTGTGGTTAAGGTTAGGATAAGAATGTGGGATGGGGATAGGTTAGGCCGAATTGGCATTGGGGGTCAAATTTGGGGTCCAAATTAGGGGTCAGAGGAATTCAATTGGGCATCCTGAGCTAGATGCAAAATAGAAGTAAGGGGTAATCAGACACGGAATGGAACTGGCTTCGACAGCGGGCCCCAGTCAATCTGGGAAACCCAGCGGGTCCATGGCAGGACCTGGCGGTAAGGTTAGGGGAATGGAAACTCCTCCCTGCACGAGGAGGGCAGGAGTAGTGCACGCTCCGCACCATGACCCTTCCCGAGACCCGTCACGTTGTCGCCATCCATCTACCGCATCCGGCAATCCCCAGGTCCGAATTGAGGTAAGTACCGTCCTTTGTCTTTTCAGGTTCAGGTAAGTACCAAATTATGTTGAATTTTGCCGAATTTGTGTTTTATTTGTCCTGTTTTTAGGTTTTTAACTGTTTTTAATAAAATTTGTCTTTGCTCAATGAATTTAGTCTCTGTGTCGTTTTTAATTCCAATTTTAGGCTTTTAAACTGTTTTTATCCATAAATTATCCAATTTTTAGGTTGTAGATTTATGATAGTCCAAGTTTTGGTTTTAAATTTTTAGGCCAGTAAATGAATATGGAAATGAAAAAACATCAAAGGAAATCCCCGAAAATAGGGTTAGGGATGAAAACTGACTCCTCCCCTCTCTCGAGGGCAGAAGGAAATGCGCGGTCCATCCCCAGGTGACCCGTTGCTGCTGAAAGTTGACCCGCCGGGACGACGCTGGCGTCTCCCACGGCGGACCACTGTCCACCCATCATCCTCAAATGCAGCCATCTGGCTGTATGATTTTAGATATAGTTTATTATATTTCACTATGATCTTGATTGTGTGTAATGTCGCCTTTGCTATATATGTAATAAAGAAAAAACCTGTTTGTGTATTTATTAGTGTAGGTATTTATTTATTTATTTATGTATTTATTATCGTTAATAAAAAAATAAAATCAAAGAAAAACAAATGAAAACTTAAATTAAAGTAATTTAATTTTTAAAGTGTGCCGCCGCGACGTTTCGGCCCTGAAAAGGGCCTTCTTCAGGCTATGGCACAAAAACAATGAAAACTGTAAGCTGTAGTGTGTCTATGTGTCAGAGATGTTGCTCTGTCAGTGTCTCAAGGCGAAATGCCCTCTCTTGCTGTAGCCACTCCTTTTATACCCTCTGTTCAGTTCCAAATTCCATTCGCTTTTTCCAATCCATTTTTCTTTCTATGTATTTTGCCCTTTCATTTTAATTGTAAAAAATACCATTCCCATGGATTATGATATTACCCTGTCGGTACTACATTATTATAGGCCCCAATATATGTATTTATCCTATTTTACAGTACCATTTTTTAAGGAAGTTTTTAATATAGAATTTTAATCCCAAATTAGATTTAATGAATTTTCAACATGAATTTTGTATTTGTAAATCTTTAAAGTTTTATTTAAAATTTAAATTTTTATTTTTTAAATTTTTAAATCCCGAACCCCCATGTGCCCATTGTGTTTATGACCAAAATATGAAACCTTCACCCTGTACCCATGTTTTTAATTTTTTTAATTTGTAAATCCGTTTTTAGTAAATTCCCAATTATGTTTTAAGCATGTAAATTTGTACTACCCCCATTAATTTTATCCCATCATTCCCCATTTGTATCCACCCATATTATATTATTTTATTATTAATTAATTATTGTAAAATTTGAAATTTCTAACTTCCCCCAGTCATTACAGTCCCAATGAGGGTCAGAGTGGAGGATAGGGGCAAAATGGGGTAAGGGGGGTACGGTTAGGGTTAGGGCCAGTTGTGGGGGTGGGGTTAAGGTTAGGGCCAATAGAGGGGGTTGGTTAGGGTTAGGGCAAGTGTAGAGGCGGGGTTAAGGTTAGGGTCAGTTAAGGGGGTGGCGTTAGAATCAGGGTTGGGGTATAGCGTCAGATTACTTTTAGGGGTCAGATTGAGGTTGGGGTTAGGGTTAGGGGTTAGGGGTTAGGAGGTGGGTTACGGCCCCGTCCTCCCTGGGGAGGACCGAGGTATGCACGGTCCTTCCCTCCTGGGCCCCTCCTCCCGGTCCCAAGAAGACCAAGCCTGGTCTTGAATTGGGGTCGATTGGTATTGGTCTGCATACGGGAGCGACCCCGTCTCCCATAGCGGACCTGCTGCCACCCTCCATCAGCCATAATGGAGGGCTGGTAAAGTGTTCAATATTTTTTGTTTTTTTGTTGTTTTAAATTTTTTAATGATTTTTATTTTTTCAAAAAAATTATAAAAGAAAAAATAAAAATTAAAAACTAAAAATGAAATTAAAGTCTTACAAAATAAGAATACTCTTAAAAGGTTCAAAATAAAAACAAAAATCGTGTGCCGCTGTGGCGGCGTTTCGACCGCTATTGGTCTTCTTCAGGCCTGGGCACACTAGAAAACTAAAATAGGTCTGCTGCAAAAAGAGCGACTGTCTCTGTTGAAGGGCAACGAAAGAATGAGCCTGGCCTGCAGGCTTACCCCTTAAGTAAGCTCTGGCTCCGCCCCTACAGCTTCTGCATTTTAAACAAAAAGAAATCACCACAGTCTAAATGAATTAAACAAAACGTTTTAAATCTTACCAAAATTTTTATGAACTCAAAACACACCATATGAACCGATATGAACTAAATGGTGTTTATATAAAACAAGTTTAGTATTTACATCAAAACTTTTTAAACTAAATTATTTATTTATGTATTTATTTATTCAACTGTGTGTATATATTGTTATAACTTGTAAATTAAAACGTACAAAACTTATAAATTAATTTTTAATTTTTAATTCTTAAAGATATTTACAATAAAATGTACAAAATTAAAAAATTAAAAAATTGGGGATAGGGGAAGGGGATGGGACTAGGGTTAGGAATAAGAATAGGGAAAGGAATTAGGGTTAGGGTAAGGATATAGGACAAGGGTTGGGAGGATGGGTTGGGGTTAGGGCTAGGAGTGGGAAGGTGGTTAGGGTTAGGGTAAGGAACCAGGATAGGGGATAGGAATGTGGAATAGGGTTAGGACTAGGACTAGGGGAAGGGGATTGGGAATGGGGAAAGGAATTAGGGTTAGGGTAAGGGAAGGGGGTTGGGGTTAGGATAAGGGTTTGGGGTAGGAGTTAGGGGTTAGGGTTAGGGCTGGGAATAGGGAAAGGGTTAGGATTAGGGTAAGGGAAGCAGGTGGGGATAGGAGTAGGGAATGGGTTTGGGATGGGGAGTGGGGTAGGAACAGGAATGGGGAAGGGATTGGGATGGGGGTAAGGAGATCGAATGGGGTTAGGGTAGTGGTTGGGGATAGGAAATAAACTTAAGCTAGGCTCATAGACCGGACCGGCTTGGTCTTGGTCTTCAAAGCAAACTCACTGCCACTTAAGGTTCAGGCCAAGTGGTTCCCTTGTGCCCAACCAGTAGATCCATCGTCTTTCCCTGGCTTTCCGCTCCCGAAGTGTCCAAGTCACATTACTTTGAATCCCTGCAATCCTAAGTGCTTGGAATCCGTGTGAAAGAAAATGTCTAACCAAGGGAGTCTGAGTTTGTTTTTTGTTTAGAATGTTATATTTATGTTGCCACATTCTCATCCTAATTGTATTCCTCGTTTCACCGACATACTTCATGTCACATTTTGTACAAAAAATCAAATAAACCACATTTTTGGTTTGTGGTGAAAAATCTTGTGTCAATCTAAACATTCTTTTGGTTGTTGAGTTTTTGACATATTTCAGTGAGCAAAAATTCTCCATGTGTCCATGGGATTGCTCCTTCAAAGATCTGAGCTTTGCTCTAACTAAAAGGTCTTTTAAATTTTTATTCCTCTTATATGCTGAAATGACATCATAATCACTCAACAGCCCCGTATTACCCAGAATTGTCTCAAAATTTTCCTTCAATTTGTAATTAAGGGTCCTACTGACCGAAGAAAATTGAGTGATTAAGGGAATCATCTTATTTTGTCTTATAAGTTTCTGTTCCCTGAAAGATGTTAAGCATCTTTTCAAAAAGGACCTAGAATAGCCCCTAGTACGTAACGCTCGAAACAAAATGTGTACCGCTTCCCAAAAATCTTCCTGTCTCGTACAAATCCGAGAAAAACGTAAAAGTTGGGACTTAACAAGTCCCTTAAAAGTGTGCTGAGGATGAAAACTGGACTTAAATAAAAGAGCGTGCGTATCCGTCTTCTTGAAAAAAACTTTAACATCCAGTTTCCCACTTAAAGCAAAATCATGACCCTTGTAGACCGTTGTGTCTAGGAAGTCAATGGCTGAAGAATTAATTTCAGATTTTAGCTTAATGGAGGGGTCATGGGAATTCAAAATCTCCATAAATTCTTTGAATTCTTCTAAAGAATAATCCCATACCCCCCATATATCGTCCAAATAACGGAGGTAATGAATTGGTTTCTTTGGGCACTTGGCTAATGCCCCTTCTTCCCAATTAGCCATAAAGAGATTCGCGTACGCAGGGGCAAATCTCTTCCCCATTGCAGTCCCCTTGACTTGCAAATAAAACTTTTCATCAAAAACAAAATCATTTCTTGTCAAATTAATCTCTAATAATCGTAATACTTCCTCGTCTGGTCTACGGTCATCCGGGTACTTCAAAAAAACTTTTTTGACCGTTTCCAATCCCGCGGCAATGGGAATATTAGTATATAAACTGTCCACATCTAGACTAAAAAATAAAGCATTCTCAGAAATTTTTAAACCAGTGACTATTTCTATAAAATGATATGTGTCCTTCACATAAGAAGGATGAAGAACCGATAACGGATTCAGAAAAAAATCAATGAACTCAGCTGTTGCATAAGTTTCGCTCCCACAATCCGAAACTATAGGCCTACCCGGAGGGACCTGAAATGGCACCGTCCATGTCTCCGGGGGCTTGTGAATCTTAGGAAGAACGTAAAATCGTCTCTCCCTTGGTTCATCTAAACCTTTTAAATACTTTGCCTGTTTATGATTAATGAATTTTTTAACTTTTAACGTGTTTACAATATCATGAATTATCGGAATTGTTTCCAAATAAATCGGCTCATCTAACTTTTTATAATAAACTTGGTCGTTCAATTGCCTGGAAACTTCTAAGACATACTGGTCTCTATCTAAAATCACCACCGAACTCCCCTTATCCGCCGGTTTAACAATAATGTGTTTTGCCTTCATGAGTTGCCTAATCGCTTGATTTTCCTCCCTTGTTAAGTTAGATTTTTCCTCCCTTATTGTAAAATATTTATTAAAATCTTTTAAATCCTTCTCAATCAACAAATGAATTTCCTCTGGCACTTTCTCTTTTGGTGGAATCCAATCTGAAGGTGGTGTGAATGGTTGTTTACCGGTTTGTTCTGACCCCTGAAAGTATGCCGCCAGGCTTAATTTCCGATGATAATTTTGTATGTCCAATTTTAATTGATGTTTCTGTCTCTTTTGTAAATCCAAAGTGGGAATAAAAGTAAGACCTTTGTTTAAAATATCTAATTGAGCCTGTGTGGGAGTGAAATGTTTGGCCAAAATGATAACATTTTGCGCAACCAGGGGTTTCTCACCCCCAAGCCCCTCCCCTAGAGGGTTCAAGGGGCTTATAAGTTTAACGCCGACGACCAATGGTCAAACATATTTCGTGCCGTTTCCCTGGTCCAGTGAATGTTGTCACTTTCAGTCTGGAACTGCTCCACAGGGAGTGGGCTGACGAAGGGCAAGTTCCTGAAAATGTGGCCGTTCAGCTTAATCAAGTTCCTCTGTTCTGACTCGGGCAAAGCCGTAGAGTAGTTCAGCAAAGGAACCCATATTTCCGCATATGGAAAACGCCTCTTGACCATACGGATGGCCGTCTGCAACTGCTTCAGTGTTGTTTCTTTAAACTTTTGCCCTCGGCTGTTCAGCCCACATGAAATCAGCACTTTTTCAACTCGAACCTGCACGACCGCCTTCAAAAGAACCGCCCCTAGGTGCCGAAAGTTGGCCCCTGGGAAACTATCTATCTGGAGATCTGCAAACCCATGATGAGGAAGTCTGGACAGGTTGGAATCACCAATAAAGAGCCACTTCTTGGAAACCGAGACCGTCCAATCCACCATTTTCCGGTCCGTTCTGATATGTCTGGTTGGTCCAAACTTGTTGGGTTGTGGGGTAGAGACCCAACTTGGCTCCTCCAGAACCGAATCAAAGTCCAACAAATCAACTTCTTCAACTGAACCGCCTTGCGGATCTCTGTGGACTTGAACTTCAACCGTACTGACTTTGGCAGGAGGCCGGACCAGCGGTTCCTCGGCCCTTGACTTATCCTGACTCGGATCCCGTCCTCGGACCCTCTGTTCCCTCGGTGGCGGACGGGGGGCTTCTATGGACGGTGAGGGCTCTGCCACAATTTGGTCCCAAAAGTTGTCTTCATTTGGGCTGTCCCCTTGTCCACGTGATGTCTCTTGTTCCCCCTGTTCGTGTGTAGTCACCACTTCCTCTATAAAGGCCACCTGGGAAGGATCCTCTCGTGTGCGTCTGCGTCTCAGTGTCCCCCGTGTGGGTTCGTTTCCCTCTGTCAGTTCATCTCCCTGTCGTGGTCCTGTATCGGTTGACTCGGCTGCTCCATCTTTCTGAGGGTTACCATCCGGTCCCATGGCAGCCGTCACCAAGGCTTCAGCATGCTCCACCACGTCCCGAGGCAATCGTGGCAAATTACGCCGAGCCCACCTTGTCGCAACTTCGAAAGCCACCTTCCAGTCCACATCTGTATCCAGGACCAAACCCTCCAACGTCTCTTCCAAGGCTGTTTCATAATGATCCTGAAGGATCACCATGGTGGTGTGGCCCCAGTTTTTGGCATTACCAACAATCATGTCAGCCGTCTTGGCGTTGGGGGCTGCTGGCTTAATAACATTAGCCAACATGTCCACCATTCGGGAGATCATTTGGGGTTGAGACTTCTCTCCAGTGACATTTTGTAAATGGTGCACAATCTTGATCACCTTTTTCAATTGGCGCACCAATGCCCCAAATTTGGGGTCCGCAGATGTGTTTCTCTGCTGCCACCTGGGTTGAGGAAACCTCCCCTGCTGCCTAAACCAAGGTCGCCGGAAAAAACCACCATCCCCAGCGTTGCCCCCCCATCCGGGGTTGGCTTGGCGGACCACATCCGCGTAGGACCGTTGTTGTGGCCCCCAATACCTTGGTGGCATGGGAGGAGGACGACGGGGGGGGAAGGATGGAACCCTGAAGGGAGGCACAGGCTGGTTAGGAGGTGGGTTACGGCCCCGTCCTCCCTGGGGAGGACCGAGGTATGCACGGTCCTTCCCTCCTGGGCCCCTCCCTCCCCGGTCCCAAGAAGACCAAGCCTGGTCTTGAAATTGGGGTCGATTGGTATTGGTCTGCATACGGGAGCGACCCCGTCTCCCATAGCGGACCTGCTGCCACCCTCCATCAGCCATAATGGAGGGCTGGTAAAGTGTTCAATATTTTTGTTTTTTTTGTTGTTTTAAATTTTTTAATGATTTTTATTTTTCAAAAAAATTATAAAAGAAAAAATAAAAATTAAAAACTAAAAATGAAATTAAAGTCTTACAAAATAAGAATACTCTTAAAAGGTTCAAAAATAAAAAACAAAAATCGTGTGCCGCTGTGGCGGCGCCGACCGCTATTGGTCTTCTTCAGGCCTGGGCACACTAGAAAACTAAA